>NC_056743.1:840995104-841067604 GCF_019279795.1 Protopterus annectens
CTTCATTTTATCCTACTAGTTGATCTCATCTTATTGCAGCTTGATTTTCGGTGTGCACTTTTGTGACCTAGTATTATGTACACAAATTATTGTCATCCATATCATCCATTCCCTTTGTAGTATGGCATGATAAATCTCTATAAATGTAAGACAAATGGTAGACTGAATTGGAGAGTAAATTACTCCATGTGCTACAGGTGCATTCCGGTGCTGAATGACAGCTCACAGCTCAGAAAGTTGAAGAAATACAAGAGAAGGATGTCTCGAGAAATAAAGGAGCAAAGGACCAAGAAAACTCGAACGATGCTGAAGAGAGTCATCAGACAGGTAAGTGTTAAAGCAGTGAATTGAAGGAGGAGATTAATAAAAGTCATTATAATTGTATTCTTAGTGAAATCAAAAGCTGCTAATGAAGAGGAAGGCATAAGGGGCGGGGCATAGTGGCCAGGGCTTGCATAGATTTTTTGACACAATTTTAGAACTTGTGTAAATGGAGTCAATAGGGCAGGGAAGTTAACAGCCTGTTTGTTGACAAGTGTGTCTGAAGATCACTGCAGGACAAAAAAAATGAAGAGCCCACTGAATCACTGAAGACTTAGATAGAAGGGGAGAGAAAAAATGGATTCATACTACATTGCATCATATAGTTATGATGGCAGAATAAGGCAAGTTTTTTACTTTGCCTGTGCAGTTTGCGCATTTAGTATATTTCAGTTGCCCCTCTTCTGTCAGTCCTGTTAGTTCACTAACCATTGCAGGTCTTCTTGAGTGACTTTGGTTTTACAGTCCAGTACCCGCTCAGGTAACCTATTCGATTTTCCACTATTTCTAAGATGACTACTTTTTTGTGCCTGTGTTGAACTTTTTACCCTTAATTTGGTATGTATGTCTTTTCCTCCCTTCTTTCTGTTTTCTCTTGATCTGTATGCCATTATCCCCTGAGTCTTTTGTGCAGCCGTATAATATCTCCACTTTCTATTCTGGTCGCAGTTATTTATAGGTTTGGCTGTCATAGCCTGTGCTCATAATTTTATCCTCCATTCTTTTTATTGTATACTAACAGCCTTTCTGTGTTCTTTTGTGACTAGTTTGATATCTTTATCCCTTACAGTAATCTAGCTGTGGCATGACTAAAGCACTTTAGAGACCTTTGTGTTTTTGGAGTCTCTTCCCCTGGCAATATAGCTTCGCATCATATATTGTTTTTTGTTACAGCTTCCTTATTTTGTACCTGGTAGTTCATTTTTACTTCTGCTTCCACACCAAAGTGTTTTCTTGATCTGTGTTTTAAAGGTCATTGTTCCAGTTCATATTCTACCTTGGGATAACTAGAGTCGACATGAAGTACTTTTTACTTCCCTGTATTAAACCTTATATGGCACTTTTGAGCGTATTCTTCCACTTTCCTCAGGTCATTTTGAAGGCTTTCTTCCAATCTTCAACTCTTTATTCTTACTATCACTGTCTAATGATGTCAAATACAAAGGAACGTAAAAGCACTGGTCCTTGGGATCAACCAGTGTGGAGTCCCACTAGCCACTTGTCTTTCCTTGGAGAGAGTCCCCTTTTTGTTTGCTTTTTGCCATCTAGTCACCATTTAACCTTTTCAGTCAAGAACTGTCCTGCTTCAGGACTGTTCATATTGCATTTTAGTCTGCTGTGAGAAAAAGGTCAGAGGCTTTCCTGACATCAGGGTGTACAGAATCAGTTGGGTCTCCATTATCAAAGCCTACTGTTATCCAGTCGTAAAACTGAATCAGTTTAGTCTTGCCACAATCTGTTTTCCATAAACCATTTTTGTACATTTTGCAGTTTTTATTCTCCAGGAAGCCAGTTAGCCTTTTCCTTCATATCTTTTTCATGACTTTCTCTGCTGCAAAGGTCAAATTTATTCTCATTAGTTTCCCAGCTCATTTCTAGCTTCCCTCTTTTTAAATTGCACTACCATGACCCCCCTTTCATTCCTCTGGAACCTCAATGCTGCTGAATAATTTCTCTTTATGAAGATGAAAGCACAGCTTCTTAAGAATTTCTGCCATTATCCCATCTGCACTATACTCATTCCTCTCTTTGTCCAACCTCTGTGACTATGTTTTCCCCATGGTTATAAATAATCTTTTTCTGAACTCTTTATTCCTTTTGCCAGATTTTTTCCAGACTTGCCTTTCTTATTACCTGTATAGTCCCATTTTTCTAGCTTCTTCATCCTCCTTACTGCACTCTTTTCATTCTTTAACTTATAAATGCTCTTTCCTTTGCATGAATTGCTATCTTAACCTTTCTGTTGGACAACATTGATCTCTTCATTTTCATAGGTTCATAGGTAAGTACTAGGCTAGTTGCTTTTGAAGGCTATTTTAAGGCTCACCAGTTTCCTATTTTGTGCTCTAAGTAACCTACCCCATTTTGATATAGTTTATTAGCCTTACCCATCCCATGGTCAATATTTATATATTACCCCTAATGAGAATAATTGGGATCATACCATAGATAATTTGAGGGGATTCATGTATGGGATAAAGCATTTAGGAGCTACCTCTATCCATTAGTAATACAGGAGGCTGTCCTGGGGTAAATTTTCTGTTTTCCATCCATAGATCTAAGTTGCGGTTGAATATGGACAGGGATGAACTTTGTTTTATGAAGATGGGAAGTCTCTTCCAGTGCAGCAGTATCCTCCATGAGATATAGCTATCCCTCAAAAACATGTTGATGTTACATAAGAGGTTTAGATCCCTAGACTGATTTTTTTATGCTGTTTGACTTGCTGGTGTGCATGAAATCCATCAGTAATAGTTTGGAGGATGCCTTGTATTCCAGACACTGATCAGCCCTTAGAAGTCTGTAGAATACCAAGCACATTGACAGGGCTTTGAGTCAGTCCATGTAGGACATGATATTTAAGCCTTATATTCTTTCAGTAAGGTTTCTCTGTGGGCATTTCATTTGCTGCATATGTCTGGACAGATTCATGCCAAAGTGAGCATTATATTCAATGACTGGGCTAATGAAGTTTGAGTGAAGGAGGATAATGACATCTCTAGATCTAGACACAGTTCCTTTGTTTATAAGCTGTGCAGTATAGAAAGACTTTATTACAACAGAGGAAACATATTGGTCAAAAGTTAGGTTACTGTCCATATAAGTTCCCAAATCTCAAAGAACCAGGTCAGCTATTAGGGACGTATATTCAATGTGGTAGTTTCCTGGGGTAGATGACTTCCCAAAGGATATAATAATGCATTTATTAGCATTTTGTTTCAGTTCTTGATTTTGGTACCAATTATTTATTTGGGACAAACTTTCCTGCATGATGGCCAAGTCATTTGGGGATTTAGTGTTTGCTCCTAGGTTGCAGTCATCTGCAAACTTAATCAACCAGTGCCATTTGATATTGGCTCTTTCTGAAGAAAAGTAGATGCCAGACAGGAGAGGTCCCAGCACAGAACCCAGAGGGACTCCACTGGTGACTAGTCTTGGTGTGTAAGTATCTTCCCCTGTTTTGATTGTCTGTGTCCTGTCTCTGAGCCAGTTGGCAATTCAGCGGGTGACATAGAGGTTTATTCTCAGTTTATTTAGCTTTTCCACTATATCTGAGTGAGGAATTGTGTCAAATGCTGTGGCCAGGTCAAGGTATGTGTAGTGTAGCATTTTGCTTTCATCCCTTGCTTTGGTGACCTTTTCAAAAAAAAAAAAAAATCTATCAGGATAAAGTAAACATGACCTGCCCTTGACAAATCCAAACTGAGCCGAGTCCAGTGTTTGGAGGTTCCTTATGTTTTCCTTGCTTTACTGCCTTTTCTTTTAGTCACTTTTTTCCACAGCTGTTTGTGTGGAACCTCCTCCTGCCTGCCTTGCTATTTTTCCCAACTGTCCTTTTTTCCATAGCTGTTTATGTGCTCCTTTTTATATTTATCCATAGGCTGTTTGTAACTTGCACTTATAATAGCCATGACCCATTTTTTTTCTGAACATCTTTATTGAATTATCACTTGTGACCTAGGCAAATTTACATTTATATAAAAGTAATAAAACTATATTAGCAATAACAAACATTATACTTCACATATATTGCTTTATACAGTGGATATAAAAAGTTCACACACCTGTTAAAATGCCAGGTTTTTGTGATATAAAAAATGAGACCACAATAAATCATTTCAAAACTTTTCCCACCTTTAATGTGACCTTCAGCCTGTAAATTCAATTGAAAAACAAAAAGATCTATTAGGGGAAAAAATATAAAGAATAAAAAACTTACAATAAGCCGGTTGTATAAGTGTGCACACCCTTAAACTAATACTTTCTTGAAGCACCTTTTGATTTAATTACAGCATTCATTCTTCTTGGGTACACACCTGCCATCAATTAGAGACTCTGATTAACCCCAAATAAAGCTCAGCTGTCCTGCTAGGATTTTCTTGACATTTACTCAGTTGCCTGCTACAGCAAAAACCTTGTTTCACAGAGAGTTTACAAAGCATCAAAGGGATCTCATTGTTGAACGGTATCAGTCAGGAGAAGGGTACAAAATTTCCACAGCATTGGATATAACATGGAACACAAGTCAAGGCAGTCATCAAAAAGTGGAGAAAATATGGGACAACAGTGACGTTGCAAAGAACTGGACGCCCCTCCAAAATTAATGAAAAGACAAGATGAAAACTGGTCAGGGAGGCTGCCAAGAGACCTACAGCAGCACTGAAGGAGCTGCAGGAATTTCTGGGAAGTATTGGTTGTGTGCTACATGTGACAATAATCTCCCGCATTCTCCATATGTCTGGCCTATGGGGTAGGGTTGCAAGAAAGAAGCCTTTTCTTACACAGAAAAACATCCAGGCCTGGCTAAAATTTGCAAAACAATACATCAAGTCTTCCAGAAGCATGTGGGAAAATGTGTTATGGTCTGATGAGACAAAGGTTGAACTTTTTGGCCACAATTCCAAAAGGTACGTTTGGCACAAAAACAACACTTTGCATCACCAAAAGAACACCATACCCATGGTGAAGCATGGTGGTGTCAGTATCATGCTTTAGGTTTTTTTTTCAGCTGGAACTGGGGCTTTAGTCAAGGTAGAAGAAATTATGAACAGTTCCAAATACCATTCACTTTTGGCCCAAAACGTTCAGGCATCTGCTAGAAAGCTGAAGATAAAGAGGAATTTCACCTTTCAACATGACAATGACCGTAAGCATACATCCAAATCAACAAAAGAATGGCTTCACCAGAAGAAAATTAAAGTTTTGGAATGGCCCAGCCAGAGCCCAGACCTACAACCAATAGAAAATCTGTGGGGTGACCTGAAGACGGCTATACACAAGAGATGCCCTCGCAGTCTGACAGATTTGGAGTGCTTTTGCACAGAAGAGTGGGCAAATATTGCTAAGTCAAGATGTGCCACGGTGATAGACTCCTACCCAAGAACACTGAATGTAATTAAATCAAAAGGTGCTTCAACAAAGAATTAGTTTAAGGGTGTACACACTTATGCAACCAGCTTATTGTGCGTTTTTTTTTTTTTTTTTATTATATTTTTCTCTTAACAGATTTGTTTGTTTTTCAATTGAATTGTACAGGTTATAGGTCACATTAAAGGAGGGAAATGTTTTTAAGTGATTTATTGTGGTCTCATTTTTTATATCACAAAAACCTGGCATTTTAACAGGGGTGTGTAAACATTTTATGTTCACTGTATCATATAACCTAAGCAGTATTACATAAATTATTCAGTTCCTGCCTTTTTGTAAACAAGAAACATCATCATTAAACCTTCACTTACTACATAGCCAATCATACATTTATATAAATGAAAACAAACCACACCAACACAATCCTAGCTACAAGCATTTTACATCAGAAACCATACTGACACACTCCCAGTTGCAAACATTATATACCACTTATAATCTACCCAATCTTTCTCACAAAAAAAACATTGCATAGCTCATTTGAGCCCAACTGCCTTTTAGACCTCATTCATTCCTTGTATGTATTGTTCCCACAATTCCCATTTTTTTCCTATGTAGTTTGCTCCTGCCCTTTTCACGACTTCCAGTATAGTTGGTTCAGATTTTAATTTCCATTTTCTAATAATTGTTCTTTTTGGCAGCCACCATTATTAGACACAGCAAGGCCTTACCATGTCTACACAATTCTGATTCTATATCATAGCTCAGAAAAGTCATGTTCCTCATCAGACCAGTCTGCCCACCCAACATCTCCGACAGTGCATCCCGCAGAGAATCCTTAAAGTTTGCCATCTCACCACGCTCCCAGAAAATATGTTCCCAATTACCTCTTTCTTCCCCTTCACACCTCCAGTACTTACTGTCTGCCTGAGGAGAATTTCTCTCGAGTCTGCTTGGGGTATATAAATATCTATGTAAACATTTCCAGACAAAAATCCTAAATCTTCTAGATTTTGTTACATATTTGGGAGACATACATATATCCTCCCATTGTTTCTTTGTGAATTGCTTATCCAATCTCTCTTCCCAATCCTTTCTAAAACCCTCTGATTGATCATGCAATATTTTATATGGTGTACTAATTATTCCTTTTTTAATGGCAGCTTTTGCTCTAGATTCTACTTAAAACACTACCAGTGATGGCCTTTCGTTTAGGACCCGCCCCTATTTATTTCTCTTTGCCTATACTCTTATGTCAGTTCCTAATAGGGAAGGCAATCTCTAACCTGCAGTCCAAATAAATTCTTTGCCTCTTCCCATTCCATCAGCTTTCCCTATGTAGTTATTTGCTCCCAATACCTTGGTTCCTTTGCCAGTTTTCTCCAATAAATTCCGGCCCTGTCTTGCCTATTGTCTGTATTCCTAATTGCAGTCATCCTTATCAGCAAAATCTCCTTTCTCCATTTCAGTGTTGGTTTTGTTCTTAGGATATATTATTCTGCATGGTTGTTGTTATTCTTCTTAAAGGCCTGCATCCAAAATTGCAGTCTCTCCTTGTTTCCGTAGCTTCTCCCGCATTTCATCATCATCCCTTACCACTTTGAGTTATAGTTGTCTGCTTGTGCTATATACAGGAGTCTTAACTGTTTAGCTCTGAAATACCCCTTCAGATTGGGTAATCCCAGTCTGCCCTGTTCTACAAGAAGAATCAACTTATCCCAATTGACTGTTGCTGTCTTCCCTCCCAAATAAAGTCCTTCAGCTCTGTATTAATTGCAACCCACAACTTCTCCTCTGGTTGATAAAAGTATGCCTGACCTGCGTGTAAGACTAAAGGGACTAAAAGCATTTTAACTGCTTGTATCTTACTATCTATGTCCATATAACAAAGCTTCCATTTTCTCAGTTTTTGTATTATCTTTTGATTTGATGCTATCCGTGTCATTTTTCTTCACAAATATGTCTTGACTCTGACCTCGGATCCAAGCTGGCAATTATCAGACAGATCCAGAGCTCAAGCTCCTCTCCTTTCCATAATTCCCTGGTGCCTCTAACCATCAGATCTCGTTTGCCACTGAAACACTTCTGATGCGGTCTTTAGAACTCAAACTTCTAGTCAGATAAGTGTTTTCATCTGATGTTTTAAATCTTCATTCCTTACTGATGAGACTTCGATTCTGTCCTCGGAAGCCAGCCAAAAACTCTCAAGCTAAGTCCTACCCATAGTGCCCCTCTCCTCCTGTCTTGAGATCTCGTTTGCCACGTACTTCTCAAGACATGCCAAGCCAGCTGTCAGCTAAGTAGTAGAATTATTGGTATTTGTATTGCTGAATTTCTTCTAGTCCTTTTGCTTTCTTAGCATTTAATACTTCTCTTTACTTTATACTTTGTGAGTTCTCTCCCTTTTCCTACCCTTTTTTGGTAGTCTTAGTACCATTGTTGGTATGGGCCCCTCTCTTACCCTTACGGTAATTATCTTACCATCACTGGTATTTACCTTTTCTTCCTTCCATAAAAAAAAAAAAAAAGTAGATAATTTTTCCCTTCTCTGTGTTTACCTTTGATATTTTTGCTGTTGGTTAAATCTGTATTGTTCCCCTTTCTGTCTAGCTACTTAGTCTCTTACAACTATGTCTGACAAGAAAGGAAAGACCAGGTTCAAACAGTATGACAAGTGTGGGCGAAAGATGCTCAATTCAGATGGACATCTTTCGTGTGTCTACTGTCTTGGAGTTCCCCACTTCCAGATACAACCTCCGTGTGACCTGTGTAAAAACTATAGCTCTCACACTTTGGCAGAGCAGAAGAATAAATTGATCCTGAAGGGTTTATTTAAAAAAAAAAAAAACCTTTTCAGAGGCCCTTTCTGAGGCAGAGGTCTCACCACCTCCCAGGAAAGAAAAGAAAAAGAGAAGCCATTTGGTTCCGGCTTCCCCAAGTTCTATGGAACCGAAATGCTCTCAGACAATATCTGAATGAAAAATGCCTAAAGTGTCTGCACCAACTATTTTGGCACCAGAGCCTATGACTAGCTCTACGGTGCCGAAGTTGGCAAGCACAGAACCGACAAATTGATACCTGCTTCAGTACTGATAGTTACTTTGGTACCAGACATGATTTCAGCACCGACAATAACTTCTTTCATGGCTCCATCCTCGGTGCCGAAACCTGAAATTTTGCCCAAGACCAAATACTCATCTACTATTGACCCCCTTCTTTGGACAACAGTATAGTCCTTTTCTTGAGAGACATGACTTTCCTTCTGAAGTATCAACACGGTCCGCCAGGAGTCTTTCTGAAATTGATGCAGTGAGGCTTGTCGATCAGCTCTTGGCAGCCAGAGGAATTCCGACCCTTACCAAGACTTCCCTCCCACCTGGAGCCTAAGGTTTTTCTGCACAGACTCCAACATATCTTCCTTCAACTTCTTCTCAGACTTTGAAGTCCTTGGTACTGATGTCTACCCCGGTGCCTACGCCTTCACTTCCTGTGACGTTTCCTTCCACGGTTCCGGAGCCTGCCGTCTAGACTTTGCTCCATTCAGAGCCAGTCTACTGTCTATGGTTCCGGTTGTTCCAGCAACTCCTAGTCCTCTTGGGGCTCCTATCCTGGAGATGGGCTCATTGGAGCGGAGTGTGACCCCAGTTCCAAGGTTGTCCCTCTCAGTTACGGGCTCCCATCCCTCTTCAGGTGGGCCTGCCTTCCAGGTGATGGAGAGGGTTCTTGTTTCTGCAGGTGTGCAGTTGGCACCCCACGCTTCGGAACCTGACCTTTCCCTTTCCTCTGGCATGCAGTTGATACAGGCCACTATGCAGGGACTTTGAGCAAGGGAGCAGCAAGAAACCCTGCTCCAGGGCACCCGCTGTTCGGAGTCCTCCTCAGAAGATCCCACTGAGGAGCCACCTTGAAAGAGAATGTGCAAGAGGAAGCACATGGATTCCCCTGAGGAATCCATTACCGAAGATCGGATTTCGATAAGGGAGAAGGTTCCCCACTGTCACCCCCTGAAAATGTCTCATTCGGAGACATATTGGAGATCCTGCAATAGAGGGGCAACTGGAAGCCCAACAAACCTTCTACTGAGGAATCTGTATTCTTGCAAGCCTTCTGTGCTTGACCATCTACTTCCTGGGTGACCCCAACTGCAGATGAGCTGATTAAGCTCATTGTGCAGCATGCCTGGCAGGCCCCTGATAGCGTTGAGCTGATTCCCCGCCCGGACGCCTGATAAAATTCTCTCCCCACCAGAAGACCATCCTCACTGATCCAGAGGTTTGGCAGTAGACTCCATGGTTGTGATGGCAGCCACTAAGAAAGAACTAGCGGAAGAAAGTTCGACTGTCCATCCTCTGAACAGTGAGTCCTGGACGATAGACTAAGGAAGCAGACTTACATTTCAGTGACCTTCACAATATGGTCACTGAATTACATGGCACATTTTACATGTCTCCAAAGGGACCTACAGAACTTTCAGGTACTTTGGCAGGGGTATTACCTGAAGAGGTGCAAGATAAAGTTGCCTCTCAGCTTGCCACCCTAGAGTCCATCTCTTACTCTTCCATGCAGTTGATAGCTCACACAACCGAGGGTGCAACCAGAGCAGCTGCTTCAGGCGTTGTCATGAGACATCACACCTGTATGCACTTATGTGACTTTGCAGACCCCTTCAAGTCTTCCTTCATCAATGCTCCTGTTGATGAGACTTCCTTGTTTGCCCCAAAAGTTAAGGACACATTAGTCAGGTGTGAGAAAGACAGAAAGATCCTATCTGCCTTGGGCATACATTTTTCAACCCCTCAACGATCCTACTTCAGGAATCAGAGGGTAGAAAGATGTGGTTCAAGAATTCCCAAGGACCTTTCTGTGACATGCGTGGCGAGCAGTCCCCCCGGGGCAGAGGGGGGAACTCATCAGGGAGACACCCCTATCGTGGCAGAGGGGACCCACAAAACTAGGGGTCCAGAGATTCTTTCTCTGGTCAGCCCTATCAGCGCTCCTGAAGAGCGGCCCAATTGCTTACCTCTG
This sequence comes from Protopterus annectens, assembly GCF_019279795.1. Lineage (NCBI taxonomy): Eukaryota > Metazoa > Chordata > Ceratodontiformes > Protopteridae > Protopterus > Protopterus annectens. The sequence continues at coordinate 841,005,539 of NC_056743.1, forward strand.
GAGGCAGTCGGGGGACGTTTTTCCCTGCACCACTTGGCCTGGCAGTCGATAACATCAGACTCCTGGTTGCAGAGGATAATGACCAGAGGTTACCATATCCCCTTTGACCTTTACCCCAGGCCTCTAAGGAGAATCCTTGATGTTCCACCCGGTCAGAGGGATGCAGCAGCACTAGAAGTTCAAAAACTGCTGAGAAAAAGAGTCATCCAATCAGTCCCACCAGACCAAATTAGGATCCGGATTTTACTCAAGTTTCTTTTTAGTGCCAAAAAAGATAGGGGACTGGAGACCAGTTTTGGATCTCAGTGTACTGAACAAGTTCATCAGACAAATAGAATTCTAGATGGTCACGGTTCAGTCCATTCTTCCTTTTTTGGAGAAGGACGACTGGATGTGCTCTATAGATCTTCAGGATGCGTATTACCACATAAAAATGGACAAACGATCCAGAAGATATCTCTGCTTCCAGCTTGGAACCAGTTATTACCAAATTTGATTTGGTCTCTCCACAGCCCCCAGAGTGTTCACCAAATGCATGGCAGTAGTAGTAGTTAACCTGAGACTACAAGAATTCCGCGTGTTTCTGTACCTAGACGATTGGCTCCTTACCGCTCTAACCAGGAGTCTACTGCTTCAAGCCATATCGTACACTCAAAGTCTGGCAGAAAAGCTAGGGATCTCCACAAACAGAAAAGTCAAAGCTGGTAGAGAGTCCTGGGGCAACTTTCGACACTATATCCTGCTGAGTTGCCCTACCTCTTCACAGGCTACAAAAACTGAGATCTCAACTTCAAATAATGCTTTCTCAAAATCTTGTCCCAACTCAACAGGTCCTACAACTGCTGGGCTCGATGGCAGCTACAGTCTCACTGTTCCCACTTGCAAGATTCCATATGAGGCTACTCCAATAGCTCCTATCATCTCAATGGTCTCTTCTAACACACCCAGTGTCTTACCCAATCCACATAACAAACTGATGCAAACAAGATCTAACTTGGTGTATGAAGCTAAAGGAAGAGTTATGGTGTCATCCTTTCCCCCTCCCCCCAACCCAAAGCCACTGTGATCACGGACGCTTCCCTAATGGGGTGGGGGGGGCATTTTCAAGGAAAGACCGTCCAGGGCACTTGGTCCCCCTTAGAGGCCAAACTGCTTATCAGTGTCCTAGAACTGAGGGCGGTGCTGTTAGCATCGCAAGCATTCCAAACAACCCTTCCATCGGAGACAGTTGCTATCAAATCAGACAATATGTCAGTAGTCTGTGTGCATCAACAAGCAAGGAGGAACCAAATCCTACCCTTTATGCCAGGAAGCCCTAAGAGTGTGGCAGTGGGTGATAGCTTCCAACTGCTTTCTACTAGCAACGCACATTCCCAGGAATTCCAATCTGACTGCAGACAACTGAGCAGGAACATTTTGATGCCTCACGAGTGGTCTCTCAAACCCGTAGTAGCGACTCAAAATTTTCGTCGTTGGGGCCGGCCTTACTGCAACCTCTTTGCTTCCTCCTTCAACCACAAATGCAGCAGCTTCTTCGCCCTGATCCCCCCCAGGTCTGATACATGATTGGCCTCCGGGTCTACTGTATGCCTTTCCTCCTGTTCCCCTCATTCCACAGTTCTTGAAGAAAGCACAACGGCTGAGAAGCAAGGTAATCCTCATTGCACCCTATTGGCCCCGTCAAGTTTGGTTCCCCTTTCTATGGCCTCACCCGGTTCATTGCCCATGGACCCTGGATCCCAACCCTGGGACTCCTGTCTCACCCACAGGGGCTGGTCCATCCCAGCCTTCACAGTCTTAAGCTGATCCCTTGGTATCTCCACTTCCGCTGATTGCCAGGCAGGTGAATCTATCTTCCCCAGTCCGAAAGATTCTTGTGGTTTTTCATAAACCCTCCACCAGGAAACTCTATCACAGCAAATGGGTCAGGTTTGTAATGTGGGCTAAAGAACAAGGACTAGAACCACTTTCAATCCCGGTCCATAAGGTTTTGGAATACATTTTGACTCTACTCCATGCAGGAGCCTCAGCCTCTATTATTACAGTTCACTTAATGGCTATCACCAATTTTCATAATGACTTTAACAACTCTTCATTAATGTCCCACCGTCTTTGCAAAACCTTCATGAAAGGAGTTATACACCTCAGACCACCTATTAAAAACCTTACTGAACCTTGGAATTTGACTTTGGTCCTACAAACTCTAACCTGTTCACCTTTTGAATCTTCTGCCATATGACATAAAGTTTTTATTCTGGAAAACCTTATTCCTGGTAGCCATCAACTCAGCCAGGAGGATATCAGAGTTGCAAGCTTTGTGTGTTAATCACCCTTATTTGATTTTTCAAAATGAGAGAGTATAACTTTGAACTAACCCTCCCTTTTTGCCCAAGGTTATCTCAAATTCAAGTCTCAACCAGTCCATTGATTTACTAGTTCTTTTCCCAAAATTCTCTAACAAAGGTGAATACCATTTACACATGCTAGATGTACATAGACAGCTACGATTTACTTAGAACTAAATCCTTCAGAAAGTCGGACCAGCTGTTCATAGCTTTTTCATGCCCCAAATTGGGCAGAGCTGTTTCCAAAGTCACCTTGTCAAAGTGGCTAAGAGATTGTATTACCTTTGTCTGTCAACAGAACAAATTAACTTTGCATACTAGAGTCAAGGCTCACTCCACCAGGTCAGTGTTCACTTCTGTGGCATTTCATTCCAGAGCCTCTATGGATGACATCTGCGTAGCAGCCATTTTGGCAATCCCCCCCCCCCCCATACCTTTATCATGCATTACAAATTGGATATCGCCTCCAGGGGAAGAGCATCCTTTGGCTCACTGGTGCTCAGGAATATTCCTTCCATAGGGCTTCCCAGGACATAAAGTAGCTGGGGACTTGGTCCCATCAGTAAGGAATGAATGAAGATTTACAACATCAGATAAAGAAGTTATGTTCTTGCTATATCGTTCCATTTATGTTGTAGATCTTCATTGATTCCTTACGTCCCGCCCTCCTACCCCCTGCATGAAGACTCCTGGGGATCTTCTGGTCCTGTCCACCTGATGGGGCATTTGCTCAGAAAGGGCCTCCTTTGTCTCTAATCCTGGTGGGCAAACTCGATCTGAAGATAGAAGGAAAGGGGCACTATGGGTAGGACTTAGCTCGAGAGTTTTTGGCTGGTGCGAGCTTGTGTATTGGCTGTGTCAGTTCTGAGGATGGAACCGAAGTCCCATCAGTAAGGAATAAATGAGGATCTACCACACAGATGGAATGTTATGCTAAGAACATAACTTCTTTTTTGGGGGGTTTCTAGTTTAAATTTAGTTATCTTTAGTTAATATTTGCTTAGTTTAGGGTAGTTTAAAGTAGTTTAGAGTAGTTTCCTCCCCTCCTGTTCTCTAATCTAGCTATTCATTTTACTTCTCCCATGTGTTGTTTTCTGTTCCAGCCTTTTTTCTATTTAAGAACAAAGGGTTACAGTTGGTTCTCAAGTTTAGCAAGAGGAGATGTGGTTTTTCTTGTGCTACTTTTAGTGGGTGCTTGTATGTATGTGTCCGTGTGTGCAGTTTACCATGGCTGATAAACCCTCTGGATTCAAGAGATGCAGTCCGTGCAGTCAGAAGATGCCATGTTCCGACTCGCACGAGGAATGTCTTTATTGCTTAGGCACAGCACACGTGGAGGTTGAATGCAACATTTGTGCAGCATTTAACACCAGGGCCCTTGTGGAGTGCCGTAACAAACTTCTTTTGAAAGGCTTGGCTTGGGGAAGGTTCCTCTGCCCTCTGACTCTTCTTCCAAGCCCTCACAGAAACCTAAAAAGAGACCTTCTTTTCCCTGGGGGGGGGGGGGGGGTTCCTCTTCCTCCTCCTCCTCGCTTTCAAAAAAGCTGAGGCTCTCTGATTGCAGATCCCCGGATATGAGCCCAGCCCCTTTGGGTTTGGATCTGAGATCAGACTCTCAGATCCAAGACCTCCATGGAGCAGAGGCCTTCAGATCTGAGTAGGAGCAAGCCGCCCCCGTATCTGACTAGTTCATCGGATCCGACTGGCACACCATCCAAGCCCTTGGATCCAACTAGGCTGTCAGATCCGACAGTTCTGTCAGATCCTGTTATAATTGAAGGCTCGCCCTCTTGGTCCTCCAAGGAGTCGGATCCTTCCCATCGAGTGTATCCCCATCCTAAAACTATAGGGCTGTGGCTTCCAGGGTAGGATGCCTTGCAAGGTCAGGAGACTCATAAGTCTCATCCAGATCCTCCAGAAGTTTACTTCCGTTGGACATGGATAGGATGCTGAGGAGTTTCCTCAAGGCTCAGATTGAGTTGGGTTTGTTACTATCCCCTGCCCAGGTAACTAGGGGACTCTCCCCATCTACAGGACTCCACTCTCCTCTTCCAGTCCCTCAGGCTTTGGAATATCAAGACTGAGGGATTTCCAGTGAGAGGCATACCTCCCTTCTCGACACCATCAAGAGTCCCTGATGTGCTCTGTTCAGTTGCTGGCAGATCAGAGTTTGCCTCACCTCTGAGATATTGGTGCAGGCTCAGACCCAGACTTTTCTGACTGTCCCCCCCCCCCCCAGGAGCTTCAGCTCTGGGCAGCTCAGGGCCGATATTATCAGGGGGCTTCAGTGCTGCTTCAGGGTCTCTTCCTCTTACTCGAAAGTCCCTGGCTGCTGGGGAGGGGGAGGAGCCTTGTCCATTCCATCGGCCTTCCGGGAGGTAGAGAGGACCTTCTCCAGTTTGGCTGTTACCGCTCCATCTTCTCTGGGTCCTCCCCACCCATTCTCTGGTTTGGGTGCTAAGGCTTCATCATCCATCAAGGGTCAGCCCTCCCACGAATGCTTTCAGGTGGGTACTGCCTCACTTGGGGTACCCATCTCTTCTGAGACCTCCCCTGAGCCCACCATGAAGGAACCCCATCGGAAGAGAACGTGAAAGAGGAGACACTTGGACTCCCTCACAGAGGCTGTAATGGAGGACACAGATTTTGGGGAGGGAGATGGGTCCCCCAGACTTCCACCTGAGGAAGTGTCCTTTGGGGACATTCTCATGATTCTCAAGCAAAAATGTGGTTGGTCTTCTCCCACCCCATCTTTGGAGGAGTCTGTGTTCCTGAAGGCCTTCAAGATGGGCCCATCTTCTTCCTGGCTGTTCTCCCCCACTGATGAGCTTTTGGACCTTATTGTCAGCAGGGCTTGGAAGGAGCTGGACTTGGTAGAACCTGTTCCCAAAAAAGCCAACAAATTCCTCAGTCCTCCCAGAGACAGAAACTTTTGGAGCAAAGTTGTCTCCATCACGGATATCATGGTGGCAAGTACTACTAAGAAGCAGCTAGATGAGCAAAGCTCCTCAGTCCATCCCCCGAACAGGGAGTCCCAGACGATCGACTGTTTTAGAAAGTGCATGTTTGCCTCAGCTACTTTTAGACTGAGAGCAACTAATTATTTGGCCCATTTTACCCAGCTTCAGAGGGACTTGGTTTCGGAGCTTACCATTTCCCTTACAGAGTTGTTGCCTCCAGAGAGTCTTAAGCTGGTCTTCTGGAAGCTGTCTGCTCTGACTTCCTTGGCTAATGCTTTGATGAAGCTGATCTCCAATTCGGCAGAGTCCACCTATCGAGTGGCAGGTACCGGTATTGCCATCCAACCTGCCTGTCTTCACCTTTGCGGGTTTGCAGAACCTTTCAAGTCATCTTTCACTAATGCTCCCTTTGACGGCTCCACCTTGTTTGGTCCATCTATTAAGGAAACCTTAACCCATAGTGAGCAGGAAGGTAACACTCTTTCCATGCTAGGAAAAGAAGTAAAAAACTTTGGCTCTGGAGGACTCAGTCTTCCTTCCAGGGTGCTCCCCAGGAATCCTCTTCTGTCAGCCAGGATAGGTGATTCAATGGCAGACACCGCCCCAGGGGCAGAGGGGGTCCACAAAACCTGGGATCCCGGGAACCCTTGTTGGAGAAGCCCTTTTAGCATTCCTCTCCCTTCACCCACTAGCCTGGGCGAGTCTCACCTCCAATCAGTGGGTGCTAAAAATTATTTCCAGGGGTTGCTCCATTTCCTTTTCTCAATCCCCTCCAATTTGAAAATTTCTCCCGGACATTCCACCCCACCAAAGGGAGATAGCCTATCTCAAGGTTCAAGATCTTCTTCAAAAAAGAGCCATCCAAGAGGTCCCGACAGAACAACGAGGGTTTGGACCTTACTCTCACTTCTTTTTGGTGCCAAAGAAGACCAGGGACCTGCATCCTATTCTGGACCTCACCATGCTGAATCTATCGGTCAAGAAATCCAAGTTTTGGATGGTCACTCTTCAGTCCATTCTGCCTCTCTTGCACAAGTACGATTGGATGTGCTCAGTGGATCTCAAGGATGTGTACTATCATATAAAAATCAACAGACGCTCCAGGAGACACTTATGCTTTCGGTTAGGGGCCAATCATTACCAATTCAGAGCCCCCCCCCCCCCGAGTGTTTACCAAATGCATGGTAGTGGTGGCAGCTCATCTCTGGCTGCAAGGGTTCCAGGTCATTCCATACCTAGACGATTGGCTCCTCACGGCTCCCACAATGCATCAACTATCAGTGGCCACCGATTATGCCCTCAGTCTTTTCCATCATGTGGGTATCACTGTGAATCTGTCCAAATCCAACCTTGTTCTGTGACAAAATCTGGAGTTGATCGAAGTACAGCTGGACACAGTATCAGAAACTGCAGCACTGCCTCCCCACAGCATTCAACTCATTTGAAGCCAGGTTTCTCTCTCTTGCTGGAGCTACAGTGCCCATCAGCTCACTTGATTCTCCAAGCTTTAGGTTGTATGGTGGAGAACATTCAATTAGTTCCTCTCACCAGATATCACATGCAGGTGCTCCAATGGACCCTGACAGTCCAGTGGTCCATTCTGGTTCAACCCATGTCCATGACGATAAAGTTGACTCAGGTTTGCAGGAATCACCTCACTTGGTGGCTTCAGTCTCCGGACCTATACCTAGGCAGGACATTTTGTCTTCACCAGCCCAAGGCCACAGTGACCACTGATGCCTCCCTGTTAGAGATGGGGAAATTTTGAGGGCAGGACAGTTCAAGGTACGTGGTCCCCCATAGAGACCAAATTGCACATAAATGTCCTGGAGATGAGAGCAGTCCTTGTAATGTTGCAAGACTTTCAGGATTGCTTCCTCTAGGGACGTTAGTAATTCAGATGGATAACATGGCGGTTGTTTGGTATATCAACAAGCAAGGGGGAACATGGTCTTATCCTTTGTGCAGAGGCGCCATGAGAGTGTGGGAATAAGCAATGTCTTCCAGACGTTTTCTTGCAACTCATATACACGGGAGTTCCAGTGTGTTAACTGAAAAATTCAGCAGGTCCATCTTGAGTCCTCACAAGCAGTCCCTGAATCCATCAGTGGCAGGGCTAATCTTCAACCACTGGGGTCAACCATGCTGTGTTCTCTTTGCTTCCCCAATCAACCACAAAGGCAGCAATTGCTTTGCCCTGATCCCACCATTGGAGGAGTCACCCAGGGACGCTCTTGTTCACGATTGGCCTCCGGGTCTCGTCTATGCTTATCCTTCTATCCCTCTGATACCAAGGTCTTACAGAAAGCCTGTCGCCTGAAGTCCTCTTATCCTCATTGCCCCTTTCTGGACTTGTCAGGCATAGTTCCCCTTCCAAAGGTCTCATCTGCAGTATTGACCCTGGATACTAGATCCCATTCCGGATCTCATTTCCCATCCCTGGGGGCTTATACTTCCCAATCTCCGGACCCTTCGTCTAACCACATGGTTTCTCCAGTTCCAGTAATCCTTTCACAGTCCAGGCTTCCTTCTCCAGTAAGAAGTATTATTTTGGCTTCTCAGAAACAGTCTACAAAGAAGTGTATTCCAGTAAATGGAAAATATTTTCCATTTGGGCCAGACAAAGGAATCTAGATCCTTCTTCAGCCCCTATCCCTGATATTTTGCCCTTGTTATTTTCCCTTTTTCAGGATGGGGCAAGTTTTTCAACCATTAAACTCCAGTTGGCAGCCATCTCTAATTTCCATGTCAGTGATGAGCCTACTTATGCTTCCAAATTATGTAAAGCTTTTTTGAAAGGAGTTTTTTTCTTCTTAAACCTCCCATTAAGGATCTGTTCCCTCTGTGGGATTTGACTTTGGTGCTAGAGTCCCTAACACAAAAACCTTTTGAACCGGCAGGGTCATATGATATTACATTTCTTTCATGGAAGACAGCCTTTTTAGTAGCCATTACTTCTGCCAAGAGGGTCTCGGAACTTCAGGCTCTGTGCATTAAGCCACCATTAATGATCTTTCGTAAGGATAGGGTGTCTCTTAGAATAAATCCTTCCTTTCTCTCTAAAGTGGCCCATGAAGCTAATCTGAATCAGTCGATTCAATTGCCAGTCTTCGTCCCTAATTACTCTAATAAAGAGGAGTATATCTTGCATTGTCTAGATGTCCACAGGTAATTGTGTTTTTATTTAAAAAGGACTGAGGAGTTTAGAAAGTCGGATCAACTCTTTGTGGCTTTCTCTAAGAACAGAAAGGGCCAGGCATTTTACAAAGTGACTATTTCCAGGTGGATTGCTGGTTGTATTTCTTACATTTATGATTGTAGGCGATTGGAATTGTCAAGATCGGTGAAGGCCCACTCTACTAGGGCTGTCACTACGTCTTCTGTCTTCTTGGCTAGACTCTTCCTGGATGAGATTTGTGCTGCAGCGACTTGATATAATCCTCACACTTTCATTTCACATTACAAAATGGACATAATTCTAGGAACAGGGCTTCCTTTGGTTCCTCCTTGCTCCTGCATATCCTTCCTTGAGGCCACCCAGGGTACTTAGAAGCTGGGGACTCTGACCTATTTGTGATGAATAATGACACGGATAGCATAAGGTAAAGAGTTATGTACTTTCCATAACTTGGTGTCTGTGCTATCCAGTGTCATTATTCATCACATTCCTGCCCTTCTTCCCCCTTCCTTTTGTGGGTTCTGGAAGACTGGCGTGATTGATATGTTGAAATATTTTTGAGTTCCACACTGTTTCCTCTGTGTTTCCATTGGTGTAGCAAACTCAATCTGAGGGTTAGAGGTAGCAGGGAATTATGGGAAGGGGAGGAGCTTGAGCTCTGGATCTGTCTGACAGTTGCCGGCTCGGATCCATTACCCATTTGTGATGAATAATGTCAATGGATAGCACAGAGACCAAGTTATGGTAAGTACATAACTATTTTTAGTCTCTTCCCACATATCCTTAGCTGCCGCACTAGAATCATTTTTAATCCATATTCCTAAATACTTCATTTTATCATGTCCCCATAAATATGGGTATTCCTGAACCAATTCATGTGAGGGTGCATAATTTACCACTACTGCCTCTGTTTTAGCTTCATTAATTGTATATCCTGAAAAGATTTGAAACAGTCTCAAAATGTTCAACAACACTGTAATGTCTTTTTTCTGATTTTTATCAGGTACAAAATAATATCATCTGCAAACAGAGCCAGCTTTAATTGACTACCATACCAATTATATCCTTGAATTTCTGAGTCCCTTGTTTCCTTGCCAGTGGTTCTAAATATAATGCAAATAATAAAGGGGAAAGAGGACACCCCTGCCTGGTTCCTTTGCCCAGGCAGAAATTAGCAGAGAGGACCCCACCCACTTTAATTTTCACCTCCACTCCCTCATATTTTCTTCTAATCAACCTTATAATTTTTTCAGGAAATGGCAATCTTTCTATTGCCCTGCTCATAAAGTCCCAGCTTACTCTGTCAAATACTTTCGCTGCATCAAGACCCATCAACAACAATGGTATTTTCTTACATTCTGCTTCTCTCTGGATCATCAATGTTCTGTTAATGTTGTCAAATGTTTGCCTCCCCTTCACAGAATGACATTGAGCCATATCTATCAGTTTTGGCATTATTTTTGCAATTCTTTTAGCCATTAGAGACATGAACACTTTATAATCATGGTTTAGTATTGAAATGTGCCTGTATGAAGCTTGGTCTTATTTATCTTTACCCTCTTTAGGTATTAAAACTACCACTGCTTTCTTCCAGGATGGTGGTACTTCTCCTCCTCTTTAAGATACTATTAAAACCTTCCAGATCTTTATCAGTTTTTCCTCCTAGCTTGCAGACTTCCACAGGAATACCATCTACTCCTGGGGACTTTCCTGTAGATTGGTTATATATCACAAGTTTTATCTCATCTCCTCCTATCCTAACTGTTAGTAATTGAGCCTCATCTACCTCTAACCTTTGCATATTTAATTCTTCCATAAACATTTCCATTTGTATCTTTCCTTGATTTTCATATTTCTCTGCGTTATAGAAATTCTCATAGAATTTCCGAAATATTTCTTGGACGGTGCAGTGGTAGCATTGTTGCCTCACAGCAAGTGGTTCTCCGGATCGATTCTTAGCTGGAGTGCCTTCTCTGTGGAGTCTGCATGTCCTCCCTACGTTCATGTGGGTTTTCTTCGAGTACTGTGATTTCCTCCCACATTACAAAGACATGCGTCTGGAGCGTTTCTCCCTGGGCCTCCGCTGAAAATTGGCTTTGTTCCAAGTCAGACTTTCCCAGTAAGCAAATGTTAAATAAATAAGTAAAATAAAATAAAATTCTAATACTTCTACAGGATCTCGTTCCACTTGCTGTTGCCTGAGTTGTTGTGCTAAAAGTTTTTGTGTTCTAGTATTATTATTAAAAAAACAGTTGCTTAAGAACAATCTTTCTAAGCTTGTGCCTATTATTGAGGCAATCCCTTATTTTCTGCCTAGCATTTTGCAGTTGATCCTATTCTTGTTCCGTGAGATTCCCCCTATTCTGCAAAACAAAACATTTGTCAGTCCCTCTAAATAATTCTTGTTACGTCTTAACCATAACTCCCTTTCTTTCATTTCCACCCTATTTTTAAACTCCAGCTTAATTTTATCCCACTCCCTAGTTATATTTTCAGAAGAAATTTCTGTCCTCTCTGACAGCTCCTGAATAATCTCCACTACCCATTCCTTAAATTTCTAACTTTTTAACAGATAGGTGGGAAAGTGCCGATGTCTCATTTTTATTTCATTACCCTGTGTTTTTATTTTAGCTATCATTGACACATAATCTGAAATAGTTATTGGGTGGGTATCAAGACCTTCAATTAAATGCACATGTTCATGTGAAATGTAAATTATGTCTAGCCTAGCCCAGTTTTTATATCTTGGGGAACAATATGTAAATTCATTCTGAACTCCTATTACTGAATTCACATCTTCCATGCCAAATATTTTCATAAATGTCTTCAAAAATCTACCATCCTTTGTAATATTTTCCCTTCTGGGCCCCCAGGCACATCTTCACTGCTACAAATCAAATTCGATCCCCCACCTATAAGTAATATTCCTTGATGAAAACTGATTATTTCTCTCAGAATTTTCTTAAGCTCCATTGTAGCAGTTTTAGGTGGAATGTAAATACATGCCAGTGTAATTCTCCTCCCTTGCCAGTAACCCCTTAGCACTACAAACATGCCATTATTAGCTTTTTGTATTCTTCTAAAATCCCAAACTGACAGCTGGACTTACAGACTTGCATTAACCTAAAAGAAAGGTCATCCGTGCTAAGATGCTTTGCTTCTACTAAGTACTGATTAGTTTTGTCGTATATTTGTATCTCTCCCAGCTGGAAAAATCCCTGAATGCTTTCAGAGAACATTATCTACTTTGGGAAAAACCTGAATGCCTTCAGAGAACATTATCTCCCAGCCAGTTGCTACCTTTCTTTTTTTCCCCTCAGCTAATCGCTCTCCACCAGTCTGTAGACAGTTTCTCTTTATCAGATTGTCTCCATAAAAACATGAAGACCAGCTGCAGAATTGTTACTGAGCATATATGTATTTGCTAGAAAAAAGCCTCATAATATTCAGTATTCTTTTTCATGTACTTGCTCTCTCTTAAAACTTGTGACTAAATCATTCTAAGATCTTTAATCCAGTCATTTCCCCATGCAAGAATGAGAAAAAGCACATTAACTTTTCTTTTGTCATACTTTTTAACCAGGCTTTTTTTTTTTTTTTTTAATATATTGCATTGCCTACATTTCTTTAAACTGAACAAGAAGAGAGACAGAAGAAGGGAGAAAGAAAAGAAAAAGAACAGCAACAACTGTTTATAATCCCCAAATGCACTGAAAAATAACTGAAAAATGTACTTTATAGCACATAAAGAAAACCACATGCTACAAACTTGGTACTATTTAAGAAAACAAATCTTTACTTACAGTTAACTTTCTCCCTCCTCTTCCCCACCCAAAAGCACTTTTCTAAATATTAATGACATAAAATAGGGCATATGCTTTAAACAAATTCTGAAAAAGTCCAATATTTCCAGATTTTCTTGTTCTGTCATATTTTACAAATATAATTATTGCATTGTAATCCCATATTAAGTTACTGGTTTTATTATTGCTCATCTCCAAAATCTTGTCTCTGGTTCATTTACAATGTACTCTCGATTCTTCTATTCAGCGCTCATGCTCCCTTCATTCTCTCCAACATTATCTGTTGAAAATTTGAACTAGTTTCACAGGTACAGTCCCTCTGTGATCTTTATTACCTGAAGAATAAGAAGCAGAATTTCCTTCTGTTTCACAGCTTACTTTTTGTTGGGCAAACTTTTATATTTCCTTGTTAGCATGTACTTCATCAAAAAATTATTTTTGTCCCTCCAGGGAAGAATACCTTGCAGACAGCTGGGGACAACAGTTTGAATTTCACACCTGCATCTCAACATTCCCTGGATAGTGGAATAAATTTTGCTCCTCTTCTGTCTGGTGTACAATGAGTAATCATTCTCCACAAACACTCTGCTCTCTCCCACTTTTAGTACTTTGTCCTTCTGCCACAGTTTTGTCAGAATCAACTCCTTCTGCTGGTAGGATTGCATCTTTACTATTAAAAGTTTAGGTTGCTTTCTTATAGCCAGGTTTGGAGTATACACATGATATGCCTGTGCCGTTTCAACTAACATCTCCTGCTGTGGAATACCAGTCCAGTTGCTTATTTGTGCTTTCATAAAATTAATGCAGTCTATTCCTTCCAACTTCTCTGGTGTAGCTGAAAATCTCAGGTTTTCCCTATGTGCTGTGTCCTGTAATTCTATTATTTTTTGAAACACCTCTTCCTGAGCAGTGTCATATTTAGCCAGCCTTTTCTTTATTTCGACCTCTGATTTTTGCAGCTTTATCATCCCATATGAAAAGCTGATTAAAGCTTCTTTTTTTCTAGCCTTTTGTTGTTTGCGTTGATATACTCCATCAGTGTTTTGTTTATTTTAACCAAGTCTGTTTGCAGGTGTGTCATATCTTCCTGTAGGTTACTAGAAGTCATGTCTAAAGGTTGCATTGCTTTTTGCTGAAAAGCTGCAGAACTTTCCCCAGTCAGTGTTTCTGCCTCACTTTTTGCAGCTATTTTTCCAGGTCTTCTGTATTTCTTAATTCCTGGTATCCAGGCAGTGCACTTACTAGCCAGTTACTGAAATTTACCCATAAACACAAGTCCACTGGCCTTCTCTGCTGAATTTCTATTTTCACACTGGAATAGCTAGAAAGAAGCTGTTAATGTGCAGCCATCTTGGAAGTCCTACCACCACTGTCCCATTTTTGTCTTAAATCTTCCCCTAACTTTACAGTACCATAACATTCCTGAATGTAGAAAGGATAAGGTGTAAACTTGTTACATTCAGTTCTCCTAGTATTAACTCCCTCTTTTCTGTTTTATATAGGAAATCACTGGCATCATGGTTTCTCTTTGTATGCCATCAGGGATGCAGTATATATGGGCTTTTTTCTGTTCTTCATGGTTTTGTAAACATGGGATTAGTACTTTTAAGAAAGGGGATTTGGGGGATGCAGGGAGCTTGCCCTGCATTCAGAAATGCTTTACTTAAAAGAATTGATGAGCTGGAGCTTTGACAATTTCTTTAGCCCAGTTGAAACTGTAGCAGTTTTGCACTCAGGGAAATAGAGGGGAAGCTATAACTTAATGTAGTCTGCCTTTTGGTAGCCACTCATTTCTCTCCTGCCTGGACTCGTGATATTACAGGATTATGTTTATCATTCTGACTGCTACAGTAACCTTTTGGCTATATGGGTATCCTCCCCAGGATACAACAACTGGTTAGCATCACAAAGCTCTGGATGCCTACCACACCTTCACTCTTAACTGCTGATTGGTCAGCCTACTGGTGAGAAATTATCAGTTCAGAATGAAGAAATATTCAGTACTTTCTTGCCACCTCAAGAGGAATCTGCTTTGAGGTTCCAGGGGAGCAGCAGTCAGCCTTGAAGTTTCATTCTGTTAGATAAGTCCCCATAAAGGAATCTTTCCACAGAGAAATTGTTGCCCTTTTAAGAAAATTTTATTATATTCTATTTTGTGACTAAAAGTGGTATTTCCTCATTAAGAAACCCAGTAATTGTTCTCAATACATGACGTTTCCTGTCATGGATTGCTATTCTTAATTTAGGGCTTATTTTTTAATTTGTGAGCTAGTTCTGTGATAAGAGAGTACTACCTATATACAGTTTTAAACAATTTGTGTGAATTTAAGGATTAGGAAGTGTTTCAAATGGACAGAAACCTTTTTTTATGTTGTTAGCTATCATGTACACTTCATGACAACTTACCTTTTATTTTCCCTGTCAATGTGCATTGTGGCCAAGTGCTTCATTTTTGACAGGATTTCCTGTATGTTACTTTTAATTTTTCAAATAAGGAGACTGTATGGGTAAATAAATGTGTGTGTGTGCTCTGCTTGTGAATGCTTGTGTGACAGCTTACCTTCCGACTATCTTGTTCCAGCTCTGTTTACTGGATTCAGACCTTTTCCTTGGCTGCAATATGGATACCTACTCTGATCCTGCTGGCTGTTCCCATGCTGTACCTAAAAAGAAAAAAACAATGTGATAAAGAGCCCTTGCCGCCACCATGGGCTCAGACAATTCCTCAGCTGTTAGTGTGTGATCTTGTAGTGGCCAGCCAGAGTTCTTCAGACCACTTATTTTCTTCTCTGGGTCTCTTTGGTGAAGTCCTTTCAGCTACCATGGACCGGGGATCCGCCACGCCCTCTTGGCTTTTCCACTGTCCTATGCAGTCATGGGAGGAATGATTTTGTTTAGGTCAGGGAGACAGTCTGCGGGATGCTTCTCGGGGGTAAACAGGGAAAGATACCTCTTGATAGGGCCAAACTGCTAAAAAAAAAAAAAAAAAAAAACAGAAAGTTAGACATTTGTCATCTGAAGACATGGTGTCTGAAAAGATGATTTTCTTACCTTATTTAGGCAGTTATTACAGGCTGTTAACCCTGGTGACCAGAAATCCTTACCTGAGTACAATGTCACTAAAGAAGTTCCTGAGAAAAGTCTGTCAAGAGGATTCTCATATAGAGATATGGCTTCTTCTCCTGTGAATTCCCAAGCTCATAACTCTGATTTTTTGGAAACTTGGTCCTCTTCATCTCCTTTGGAGGAATTTTCTTCTCTCAGACTATTTCCTGAATGAATACTGTTTTTTGTGGGAACAAGTGGATGTTCCCCCTGAATTGAGGAGATACTGTGTTATGTTTGAAGGCTATATACTTCATTCTGCACCCATCCCTCCAGTTTTGCCAGCCTTGAAGGATGTGCTTTTGCTGCCTGCAATAGTTCTGTCTCTCAACCTTCAGTCCCCCAAACAGCAGATAGACTGTATAAAGTACCTCAAGATAACACTTTTTTTCTATTTTATCATCTTAGATCTGATCCAGCTGCTACATCTGCCTGTTCACCAGCTAACTCAGTACTGGCTAAATTTCAAAAGCTTAGACTTCCCTCCCTCTCTTTTCCTGTGACAACTTATTGGCATATCCTGAGAGGGAATCCTTCAGCTGTCACAGGAAGTGAATGCACTGTGAGGAAAGCCTTCAGCTGTCACAAGAAATGAGTATTCAGTCTTTTTGTACCATCAAAGGAGAAAGTCCTGTGACTCTTCACAGGATCCATTCCTGATATTTTCATCTTACTGCTCAGATGAGCCCCATTAGAGGACCACATTCCTCACATTCTGTTAGTAGATTTATTATTCTCTTTCTGTTTTTATATTTTATTTATGACCACTTACCTTTTGTCCCATCTCCCTCTAGTATAGCTTTGCCAGTCACTATGGAACAGGGTTAGACAGTAATTCCTATAGGAATTTTTGCTTGTAGCAGGGTTTGTCTTCAATCTTTGACAAATGTCTGTTTTTTACTGTTTCTGAGGAAACTTTCAGTATTTCTCTCAGAAGTGCAGTGTATGTGCTGTTAGGCACTAGGCACTGTCTCTTGCAGTCGGAATCATAAATTAATCATGTCAGTGATTTATTCTTTGGATGGTAATGAAATTAAAATGTTAGAAAATAATTGGAAGATATTGATGACAAATGAATAAGTAATCAGGTGGATGGGAAACAAGCTGGCATCTATTAATAAAGAGGTAAGAATATAAGAAATATTTTGGAAAATGAAATGTCCAAGAGTGTTGAATAGAGTAATGGTTTCAAGAAGAAAGGCACTTTCAAATGCCTCGATTGTTTTATGTGTAGATATATATTTGAAGGTCTCAGATTTTGGTGTGTCAGTTGGGGAAAAAAACCTATGCAGTTCCTGGTTTGTATATGCACTAAACTTGGATTTATTTTACCTGCTGCCTGCTGTTTGCTGCCTACTTTACCTTCTTTGCACATTTATTTACATGTTTATGCAAGCAAAGTAAAAATTATGATAGTGCTTTAGCTAATCACTTAGTAGAATGTTCTCTTTTTAAATTTTTTTTCTTTTTTGTAATAGATCTTGTTCCAGTAGAGTTTAAGTAAGATAGAGAAAGTGAAATGGAATATAGGGAGACTAAATAGCAAATAATGTTGAATGCAAGTATTTCTCCAGGGTTAAGTACAATAGTGAATTATAAAGTTATTTTAAACAAAGAAAGGATTTCAAAAAAATGTAAATAAAATCTAGGGCAATTGCTTATGAAATATCACATTTCATTTTATTTTTTAAGAACAGTTGTTTCGGTGTGAAGGTCTTGTGATGTGTCGTGATTCAAGTTTAAATACTATAAAAAGAGTGTTTTTAGTATGAAAGTTTATTCTGATGAAGACTGTTGTATGGCTGAAAGCTCTAAATTATATGTATTTCTCTTAAGTTTTTCATCTTTGTGGTTCCCTTCCAGTGTATACAGTTGGTTTTAGTTTGTATTTCAGATTAATTGCACGTGTCTTTATTGTTGTTACTCTGCTTTATTTTCATTTTCTGATAGGAAAATATTGCAGAACTTGTACATGTTCATCATATTAATCACTGTGGTAGTAGCCTTAGTTATATGGGTTACATCTTGCCAAGCATATAAGAGTCAGTCAGCTTCCAAAGCTTCAAAATACTTTCTACACACCAGAACTGTCAAGCAGCTCGAGCTGAGATAAAAGTTTGGGCGCAAAGCCCTCCAGAGCTTTACTGCAGCCCAAAAGTACACTCCTCTGAGGCTTTTGAAGATCAACGGTGTATTTGTGTTTCCTTTGCTGGGCAGATAAATTCCCTTTGGGGAAAAACTTCCATTTTCTTAAGTTTATTGATGTTTTATTACTTTCTCCTCAGAAAAGTTATTTTAAAGCTAGGAGTGTTGTGTTTTAATGGACAGTCTTAAGACTATAACATAGTTTTAAACAGGGCACTCATTTTTTCTGTAAGTTTAAAAGTTGTGTTAACTTACTGAAAACATATTTTCTGTGGAGAATTTGTTTATTTTTCCTTGGTGGGGCAAGCATAGTGTTTGAAAGTGCTTTTTACTGTGCTTTTCTGTAAAAAAATAACTTTTTGGACTGGTAGTTTGATGCTTGTCTTCTCCAGTAAAGAGGCACCATATTTGCTTCATGTTTCAGTTGGTCCCTCTAACAGCCACAAAAAGAAAAAGTTTAGCAAACAGCCTTTACCATCACAGCAGGTTAGCAGTTTGCCTCAGCCGCAGGTGGGTGACACTGCTGTGGCCATTGCTGTTCCTCAGACCACTCATATTTTACCCTAGATCCCTGTGGTGTACAACCACCATGGACTGGGGATGAGCCACACCCTCTACAGCTGTTTGAGTCCCCTCAGTGAGCAAGGGAGAGCCACTCTTGTTAGTCCTGGGAGAGGGAACAGGGAAGATTTTCCTGTTGTGCCAGAATGCTGCACCCATCCCTGGGGAAACAGTTACTGCCATTAGTAACATGGTTGGCCCCATTTTTGCTGCCAAAACCATACACGTATCTACTCTTCCTCAAGTTTCTATAGACAAGAATAGTTTACTGGGTCTGGCTTAGAGTTTAATTTAGATTAATGATGCTTCTTGTGAAGTAGTTTGTGGTAAAAGAGACAGGGATTTCACTTTTCCTGAAGCAATTCAAAATTCTGAATCTGAACAGGAAGATGCAGGGACAGGTTTGGATTTTTCTCTCAGATTTCTGTTTCAGACTCTGAGGAAAGCTCAGTTTCTGATTCTCCCTGTGGGGGTTTCCTTTTCCTCTGAGATTATTGCTAGAATGTTCTGTTGTTTTCAGTGGGGGAACACTTAGGTTTTTCAGTCCTTAAGAAAATACTATCCATTGCTACAGAAGGATTTTTTAGAACCTATATCTGTTCTTCCTGCTCTGTCAGCTTTAGATGTGTGTGCTACTGCTTACAGTTTTCAGTAGTCAGCCGCCTACCCCTAAAAAGACAAATAGGCGATATATAATAATTTCGTACACTATTCCCAAACCTGACCCACCAGCTTGATCCCACTGCTGCTAAGCATTTAGTTAATTCCAGTCCCTACTTTTTCTGATACAGATGGGAAAATAATTGATAGGTAAGAAAAAATTGAATACTTCTACAGTTTTGGTTTTCAGAATTTTGAATTGGCTGGTTCATATGTTCATGTTTATACTGACAGATTGTGAAAGTATGAGGAATGTCCTATCTGCGGTTTCTTCTCATGAGAAAAATCTGCTTTAAATAACTAATAATTAGTTTCTTCTTTTGCACAGGTCACTACCTATTGTTTACCGTGTGAGCATGACTCTGTTGATACTTCTTCAGGGTATGGCCACTGATACTGTTTTAAAGAGGTTTGCATGACTGCCTATTCAGAAACTTTCAGATGATGTTAAAATCAGATTTTTAAATTCTCTCTTGGATATAGCGTTAGTGTTTGGCACCTCTCAGTAGAGGTGATCCGTCTATTAAGATTTTCAGCCCTCCTTTTTCAAATTGTCCAAGAGATTTTCTTTCTCCTCTTCCAGTTGTGGCAGAAAACAGAATAAATATCCTCAACAGAATTCAGATAAACATTGAAGCCGCCGTGGTGCAGTGGTAGTGTTGTTACCTCACAGCAAGAGGTTCTCCCATTCGATTCTCGGCTGGAGCACCTTCTGTGTGGAGTCTGCATCTCCTCCCCGTGGTCGAGTGGCGTTCGAAAGACATGCATAAATGGGCGTGCCTTCGTTGAAGACTGGGCGTCGAGTTGGCACCTCAACACCGTAAACATCTACTGCCAATCATTAGCGGACCGGAGTTCCGCTGTGGTGACCCCTAACTGGGAAAAGCCGGAAGAAGAAGAACAACAGAATTCAGATAAACAGATGTTTAAGAAGGCATGACAGGGGAGTTCCAAGAAGATGTCTCTAACCTCCATAAACTAAGGGCAGTTCAATATGTCTGTATGACTATTCAAGAGACCTTATGACCCACTCTTACCCTGGCCCCTTTTTCTTCCAGAAAGTCTCTATCTCCATTTTTCTCTTTAGCAACATATTGCTTTAGAGAAGTGGGTTCTGAATATGATTTCTTAAGGTTACAGTTGGTAGTGGGAGGAAATTCTTCCTTTCCAGGGGGTCATTCCTCATCCTTCAGATCAGACTGTTTTATTTTTAACTGTTCATCATCATATGCTGTCCCAAGGACTGATAGAACCAGTTCCTCCTTCCCAAGTGGGAAAGGGCTTTTATTCAGGGGATGTCCTTAGTACCAAAGAAAAAAAAATGCTTGGAGACCAGTTTTGGATATTTCTTTCCTAAACATTTTGTGTTAGTGCCATAATTCAAACTGATGTCACTTCAAAACCTGTTAGTCTTTTCCTCCTCTTTCAAGCTTCTTGGTAACACTTGACTTATAAGATCTATCAGGGCCTCTGAAATTACTATTTAACTGTAGCCTCCAAATAGGCTTCATGCCTCATGAATGGAGAAATGGAAAAGTCATCCCTCTGCACAAAGATAGACCATCTATAGACCCTGGAAACTACAGACCCATAAGTCTCACTAGTCTCATATGTAAAACCTTGGAAAGAATTATCATGGAGATGATCAACAGAGATATAGTAAACCTCCAGACACTGGATCCAACCCAGTTTGGATTTCTCAAGAGCAGGTCATACTTACTCAACCTGGTGGACTTTTTTGAAAAGGTCACCAAAGCAATAGATGAGGGCAAAATCGTTCATACTGCCTACCTTGACTTATAAACAAAGGTATGGCATCTAAGTCCAAGGAAGTCATTGTTCCACTGTATTCGGCATTCATCAGACCTATCATTGAATACAGTGCCCCCTTTGGTATGTACCTAACCAGGCATATCCAACAATCGGAATGTCCACAGAGATTCCTCACTAAAAGAATACAGGGAGTATGTAATATGTTCTATGCAGAGCGCCTCAAGGCCTTATCCCTGTGTTCTGTCTCCTACAGGCTTTTAAGGGGAGATCTCTGCCTGGCATACAGGGCATTGTGATACCCCACTCTGATGGACCTCCTGCATATCCACAAAACAAACAGCACCAGAATTACCTGTGCTAAAGACTTAAACCTTGCCTGTGATATAAATAGGACCTACTGAAGAGATAGGTATGTATCCCAGAGACTACCCCATATATGGAATAGGCTCCCCAGCTATGTGAAGCAAAATTCCTCCCTAAAACAATTCAAGTGCAACTTGGACAATTGGATGGGAAACCGGAAATTCATCCCTAGTTTGACACCTATGTCTGTAATGGACCCAGGTAACCTGTAAATGGTTCATCTCCCAGGCCCATGCTTGCACTTATCAGAGGTAGCAGAACTTGTCAGAGATTTGGGATGCATGGCTAGGCGTAAAAAGGCCCCAGTATTCGTTAGCCTAGTAAAGACCAATGAACCTGTAAGATGTTAACCACCACATCTCTGTTTATCCGGACTTTAGATGTTTCTTAAAGTTTTGCATGCTTGGATCACATTATCAGTTGTCTACCTTAACCTTTGAACTATCCACTGCACAAGGAGTGTTCATAGAGTGTGTAGTTCCAGTTGTAGCTCATTGCCAGCTGCAGGGTATCCACATTTTTTTCATATTTAGAAGACTTGCTTATCTTGTTAGAGTCGTTTACAGAGAGTCAGGAATCTCTCTTTTGGGTGAGAGATCTCTTACACAAGCTTGGATTCCAAGAGAACAGTCAAAAGTATTGACTGCGTGACACAGGATTGTGTTCCTGGGCTGAAGGCTGGACACCTCTGTTGAAAGAGCTTTACCTCCACAGGAAAAAATAGATCCTTATTTAGATCTGTTTCTAAGGTTTTCCACTCAGAACTTGGCCACTGTAAAGGAATACCTCAGGATTTTGAGTCTCTTGGCATCAGTGATTCTCATGATACCCCTGGCAATACTCCACATAAGAAAGATACAGTGGTATCTGAAATCTCTTTGATCCCAGCATTAACACCCTCTATCTTTTCAAATCCTAGTGCTGGGGTTTGTCAGAGGAGAAATATGTTGGTGGAGACAACAGATATTCTTAAGTACAAGTCTCCCTTTCTGCTCCAAAGCAGTCAGTCACCACAGGCTCTCCGGACTTTGCTTGAGGAATAGTTTTAGGAGGGATAAACGTGTAGGGGTGGTTGACACCCAAGGACAAATGCAAGCACATAAATGTCAAGGAAATGCTTACCCTGATAAAGGCACTCAACTTCCTGAACCATCTTTGGCCAGTGAAACCTCTTCAGTGTGGTTTCATACAATACCACAATCACGTGGTACATCAACAAGCAAGCTGGTATCAGATCATACCCCTTTACAGACTAGCCATGTTAGCCTGGGGTATAGCTTCACATTACAGTCTCATGCTAAATGCATCCTACATTCCATCAGAGCAAAATTGTGGGCAGACAAGCTGAGCAGAATCAGGGCAGACTCTCATGAATGTAAACTAGATTGGATGTCTTCCAACATTTGATTCATCGGTGGGTAGTTCCTGAAGTAAACCTTTTTTTCCTCCTCTTTGAAAAATCAACTGGCAAGATTTTGTTCAATGATTGTATGCAAGAAGGCCCGGAAGACAGATGCCTTTTCTTTTCTTTGGGTAGGAATGTTCCTTTGTGCTTTTCCACCATTCACACCAATATCTAGGGTAGACCTGAAGATTCAGAAGGAATCCCCCAAGATCATTGTTGTAATTTCCTTTTGGCATAGGAAACTGTGGTTCTTCATTCTTTCTGAAATGGCAAGAGGCAATTACCACAAAATTCTTCACAAACTGGATCTACTCACAAAAAGAACACAGATGTTTGGTACAGTTCGACATCAATCATTTTCAATTGACTTGTTTGGAGGACAAGGTCTTAATTCCTTTTAGGCACCTGTTTACTGAGGACCTGCAGTGGGTAGTAATGAAGGTAAAGAAGGCTGCTAGTAGAAAATCATATAAGTAAATGGAAAAAGGTTTTCTAGTTGTTGCCAGCAACATAACCATAACCCATACAGGGCTAGTTATTCACTGGTTTTACAATATTTGTGTGAATTACTGTCCTATGGCCTTTCTTATTCTTCTGTTAAGGTTCATTTATCAGCCATTTCAGCATGTCTGCCCATAGATCCTCCACTTTCAGGGCGGTCTCATGTCAGAAAGTTTTTGAAAGGGGGTTTGCATAAGAGGCCGCCAAGTAATTGGTGTCCCCTCCTCGAGATCTTAATTTTGTTAGAGAAGGTAATACTTGCTCCATTTTAAACAGCTAATCTGGCTGATTTGAGATTCTTAACATGGAAAACAGTTTTGCTGATTGCTCTGACCTCTGCAAGAAGGGTATCCAAGTTGCAACTCTTATAGTGAGTCAACCCTATCATACTTTCCATAGGGACTGAGTTTCTTTGAGAAGTCATCCTTCTTTTATCCGTAAAGTGGTATCCAAGTTTACTTTAAGTCAAACTGTCTATCTCCCCATTTTCTTTACTGAATTTAAAAATGAGGGAGAAAGGATACTCTATATCTTAGATGTCCACAGACAACTCAGGTACTATCTTGACAGAACTAACTCTCTCAGATCTTTAGCTCAATTGTTTATTTCTTGTAACGGTAAGAAAAAGGGGCAACCTGTGTCAAAACAGAATATTTCCAAATGGTTGTCTAAGACTGTTAGCATTTGTTATACTCACCATAACAAATTTATTCCGTGCAGGGTCAAGGCCCTCTCTACCAGGGCCTTGGCTTCATGTATGGCTTTTGGAAAGGGTTGGATTCTAGAAATATTCTAGAAACTGCAGCTTGGTCCTGTGTACATATTTTTACAAAGCACTATAAGCTTGATTCCTTCACTAGTTCCAGATCAAAGTTAAGTAGAAACATTGTCCAGGGGTTCCTGGACTCTTCTCCTTCCACCTCTCAAATGTAGCTATGGTAATTTACCCATATAGCTAAAGCTACCGCAGCAGTGGTTAATATGATAAACACAGTACAATTGTCTAAGCTGAAAAGTAGATGTTCGAATGAGTACTTTGCAGTAGCTGCTCCCTCTCACCACTCCTCCTTGTTTTTCTGTTTGTTTTTTATGCCAATGTGTCACTTTTTTGTTGTTCCTACTTTCAGGACTCAGTGACCCTCTCTCTCTGCTAGCAGGAATGCTCTGAAGGGCTTTGCACCCAGACTTGTCTTTTATTAAGCTTAGCTCAGCTGCTTAACAGTTATGGTGCATGGAAGGTGCCCTGAAGCTTTGTAAGCTGTCCGGCTGTTATGTCCTTGACAGGATATAAACTATATAGCTAAGGGTACTGCAGCAGTGATCATTTGAACATCTACATTTCTGGTAAATTCAACTTATACAAATGTACTTTTTTCAGCAGTTATACGTTATTTACTGTTTGTGTGACACTCCTGGGTGTTTTTAACATCAGCTCCCAATTTTACTGCAAATAAAGTTATTTGAATGTATTGTGGAAATTTTACTCACAATACATTCACTCACTTTCACAATAAAATATAGTTAAAATTGTTATTACATGTAAATTTATGACTTTTGGGTGTCAAAGTGTGTGGAGATAATTTTTAACACTGGTTTGGCACATTGGTTGCTTTGGTGTTTGAAATTTCTGTACTTGAAATTCTTTAACTTCTGTCAAGTTGCAAAAGAATTCTGAACACATTTCATGTTTTTTGTGATAATAGAGCAGTTTGGCAAAGTTTAGTTGTATAGGGACACAATTTAGTTATGAAACTTTAAGTGCTTAGTGTGATACATTATCTAGTACTGTCAATTTGTTATTTTGGCTGGTGGTTTCTCTCCTGACTTGATAGATCCTAAGTCTGGTAGCCCCCCACCATCAAAAAAATAAATAAAGATGTGTCAGCCTACAATCAGCCACTGCTCACCCCACAGCACAGTTGCCTTTTGCACTGTCTTCCTCTAGTGTAGCTTTGCTGGCCACTAAAGAACAGGGGTTAGACACATCCTGTCGGGCTATTCCTGTACCTGGCACACGTGTGGGATAACCAAACCCTTTTAAGTGTAGGAGTAGTCCAGGGTAAGAGAACCCTTGCCAGACATAATACTGTGTCCCCAGATATTTTATCAGGTAGTGAAGTTCACAAGAAAATGAAACTGAAGCTTCATCATACAGTGGATAATCAGATTATAGCTGTTTATAAGGCTGATTTGGTTTCCTTGGCTGGGAGTGTTATGCAGATAGCTAACCCTCGTTGTTGAGTTCCCATGAAGGGCTGTAATACTAGTTTAGTTAGAGACTTTTCTTCTGGTTCAGAGAGTAATGAGGAATTTGATGAGGAGAATGGTGATTTCCAAATGACACTGTGTCCAGTCACTCTGATTCTTCGGAAGGTGAACCTGAGCTTAAGTTCAAATAAGCTTTCTCTTTTCCTCATATGATTGCTAGATTTAGTGATGTTTTTTGGTTGGCAGTAGTCTGGAACTACCCTAGAACTAGTTAGGTTATATGGCCTTATAGAGGACAAGCTGCTTAGTTCTGTGGCAATCCCTCCTCTCTTTCTGGCCTTTTTCGTAAATTCATAGGGACATAGACACTGTTTAGGCCAACTGGCTGTCAAAGAACACGGATTCCTCCAAATTTGGTTCATACATGTTATCACTTTCCCAAATTACCAATTTCTCTTAAAAAGGCTCTTAGACTGTCTAATGTTAATAGGAATACTATTCCGTAATTGGATAACTTTAGTAGTTGTATACTGAGCTGTTACTGTAGAATTACCCAATTTAAATACAAACTTCATGTTATTATGTTTATGAGTTCTAGTACATCTGTTGATCTCCATGTTGTACATTGCCTGCAGAATTGGGTCATAAAAGGTCTTACACGCCAGAATCAGTTTGGCACAAATATACCTGTAACAGAAGCTAAATAAATTTAATGTCTTACATCTGGAACCATACTCACTAGTTGTCAAATTCATAATTATTTCAATAAATTTTCTTGGAACACCTTCCAGCTTTTTAATTGACCGTTAGTGTAGTCACAAAATGAGTTAATATACTCTATAGGAGGCCTAATATAAGTCTTATACGGTAAGGTTAGTATGTTTTCATCTGTTGTAGACAAGTAAAGCATCAAGTACCCATATATTTAATTGCTTTAATGTTCAGTGTCAGTATTAAAGGAAGAACTTGATGATATTAATATTTACAGGTCTTTGTACTCCTTTATTTATCTGAGAAGACATTAAATATATGGAGAATTTGACGATTTTATTTGAAAAATACATAATTTTGCTCTTGTCGGTGCTAAACAACAAGCCCAATTCCCTTGCCAAACAACTCATAGACTGTAAATACTGATTTAACTCATGTACATCATAAAATATTTGTAATGTAAATCCTATTTTATGATCATCTTCTTATTTATACACCCAAAATTAATTATTCTATGGAAGAGTAGAAAGAACAAAATGAGATGAAGAACCGATGCCTGATGGACTCCAGCATTTACAGGCATGTATTAAAAAAAAATGTTCTGAATCTTTACACTATGTCTTCGAAGTGACAACTGATTCCCAATCTACCTTAAAATAAATCTGATAATTGTATACTTAAATAAGCATTTCAGAATTACTATATGTGACAAACTCTGAAAGACCTTAGCCAAGTTCAAAAAAATAATTCCTGGACAAAGATCCAGATCTTTGGCAATGGAGATATTGTCATAGAAGCTCACCAAATTACTCTGCTTGGATCTCCCTTTTATAAAATCGTGTTGGTCTATATCTACTACTTCTAGGTTGTCTTCAGAATTCACCATAAGATCCAGTGGGCACATCTCAAGCATTTTCCAAGTAGAGACGTCAAACTAATAGACAAGTAATTTTGAAGTTGGTCTCTCTCTCTCTCTGTCCTTTCTTATATACAGGAGTAACACATGATCGTTTCCAAGATTCTGGAACCGACCCCTGCTCTAATAAAGTGTTAGATATAATGGTTAGTTTGGGCGCAATGATATACTTCACTGCCAGTAACAACTTTTCTGGTATTAAGTCAGGACCCATAGATGTCATTTCTTTTAACTTGGAAAAGGCTGATAAAATACTTGCTTCTGTTATACTTGGTCTTGAACCTGTCACTGTATATTCATTCACCATACCCTTTTTCCATATGTCCTGAGAAGTTTGTAAGTAAAATAAATTAAATTTGTTAGCAATTTTGCCAGTATCCCTAATAATTTCACCATTAGGTGATATTATTAAACATGACCATTTTCATTTGTTTGATTTATATATTTATAAAACACTTTCTTATTTGTGGGGTTACAGATTAAATTGCTCTCAAAATGAACCTTTGTCACTTTTTTACATTTTTAAAGCCCTACAGTTTTTATTAAATTTATTGTTGTTTATATACGGTGGATAGTTTATACAAGTTTTATAACTCCAATTTCCTCCTAATATACATTTATTTTTTGTGTCCTTAATCAACTCGTAAGGGAAAAATAAGTTGTTGTGTCTTTCGGCTTTTCCCGGTTAGGGGTCGCCACAGCGGAACTCCGGTCCGCTAATGATTGGTAGTTGATTTTTACGTGCCGAGTTACCAGCCCTGACGCACAAGGGAAAAATAAGTAATAATCTTATTTTTCTTTAAAGTTTTAATGTAAACCTGTAACAGTTCTTAAATAATTTTATGACCGTAACAACAGTCTAAATTAAGTGAATGGATCAACCAATTGATGCTCAATAACTGCTCTGGAAGACTCTGTAAAGCTATTTTTTATATTCATATTTCATCATTGATATTGCTGAGGAGTACATTATATCTAAAACAAAAGATACAGAAACATGGTCAGGTGTTCCCAAAGAGAGAAAGGCATTCAAAGATTGCACTTTTTCAGAAATATTACTAACAACAAGAAATATGTTCATTCATTCCATAGTAGTTTAAGGGTTTACTATTAAAATGTCGAATGGCACTACGTCGACCGTACTATAGTCGAACACGGAAGTTCGAAAATAGTAATGTTGACGTCAAAAAAACAATCTAGGAATGGTTTTAACATGGGTCGAGGTAGGTGTTCAGTATTATTCAGAACTACAAACATCTCCCCTACCTCGATCCATGTTTAAAACACAGTCCTAGATTGTTTTTTTGTCGTCGACATTACTATTTTCGAACTTCTGTGTTCGACTATAGTACAGTCGATGTAGTGCCGTTCGACATTTCAATAGTAAACCAGTTTAAGATGTTTACAAATTCCCTGTCAAAATGTGAACTGGAATTCAATGTATCCTATTCAATTTTAGGATAATTAAAATCACCAATAAGAGCGATTTCACCATGATTATCTAAGCAATCATTCAAATTCCTTAAGTATTGCCAATGAATACTACTGTCCATACTTGGAGAATGATATGTAAGAAAAATAAGTACATTTAAAAAAAAAATCCATCAGTGATTTGACAATTAACATTTCATACTTGGGCATACACTTGAGAGAGTGTGAAGCTATTGATTTATGTACCCAAAGAGCTATCACACCCCCTCTAGAATATTGGCGTGAACATTCATACTTGACAAACTCCTTCAGGTGAAAATTGAAGGAATTCTAGGATTGCATAATCACTATTATTTTATATTGATCTTTAGCAATTAAACCAGATAACTCATCAGATTAGTTTCCCAAACTCTCAGCATTACAAAGAAAACATTTTACAGGTTTCCTTGACTTTCTACAATCAGTCCTTAACTTGGGATCTTATTTTTTTCTCTAAAAAACTTCCAGACTCTAAAATAATTTTGCTAGCCATAAAGTTTGCACTATAAGAATTTCAAGTATATATTGCAGATTGGGGAATTGTATTAATGGCTAAGATGTTTACCTCATAGACAAGAGGTATAGGGCTTGATTCTCACTAAGGAAAATTGGTTGGACTTAAAATGGCCTACAAGGATGGCCAGCTTAGTATTTACCTATGAACTTATGAATCATGAAAATAACTTATAATTATTGAAACTTTCTTCCCAATATTTAATTTACTGAACATTAATATACAAATGAGAGTTCTGTCAACCAGTTATTGTACATTTTAGCCTTAGTGTACAAATAGTCTTTCCAAGAAGAGTTGGGTATAATTTCACTTAAAATATACTGAGATTCGTGTCTTTCAAGAACTCAATTATGTCAAATGTTGATTGTTTCTTGTACTTCATTGGTGTACTCTTTAAATTATTAGTCCCTACATGTATTATATACATGTCATATTTAGGTTTAACTGAGCTTAGCCTTCCTAAGAAATCAGGTAAAGTCTGTTAACTTTAAACCTGGTTAAAACAGAAATAGTGTGAGATTCCTTATCCAATTTTGAAAGCTCCTTTACAACTGGTCTCAAAATAGAGTCACCCAAGATCAAGACTTAATGTTTTACTTTATTAAAAAATGTTGATGCTTTTTCTTCCAGGCTCCTTTCGTTTTCCTGTCGAACCAGATTTTAATAGGATTGCTTTTAGTTATATTCTTGTCACTAGATAAGATTTTGATGGGGGAACTGCTTCTCTTGAGTCAAGAGAAATACATTCCTGTTCTAAAATAACTGATCCTAATCTCTCTGGTTTAGCAATGCCACTCTTCTTAGTGCCAGTAACATCAGGATATAAACGTGCAGGCCTAGCCTCATGTACAAATGAGGGTGTCTTGTCTTCATCTAAATGTTCCACTAACTTATCAGAGTCAGTGACTACAGATCTTACTTCTGTTAATCCTCCAAGCATAAGTAAACTGTCACTATTACCCTTATGGTTACTGGTGTCAGTATGTTTGTCACCAGAATCTTCTGGGCTAATAATATCAGTATCTGTACTATTATGCCTTGTACATTTTTAGTGGCAGATGACTTTGTCTCTTTCTTCCTTTTTTCCATTTATCTCCTTTCCTGACATATCATCTCCTTGTCTGCTAAAGTCCAAGTTGTTATCATTTTTGTAATAAACCCTATCCCAGTACCGATCCTTGATATATTCAAATATAGTAGAGAATGCTTTTTCATAATGCTAACTACACATTGATAATTTACTTAAATCTTTGCTGCCTGTAATTTTTAATAACAGACAATGTGGCACAGTTAGGACAATCTTTTTCTGACCCATTTCTAAAGTATACTTTGCATTGACTGCATTCTCTAATATGTCTACACTTTAAAGGATCCTGTAGTATATACAAGTTCAAAGAATCCATTACTATATATATATATATATGTATATATATATATATATATATATATATATATATATATATATATATACTGAATACTAATATCTCATAAGTAAATTGCAGATTTACAGGTATACTCTTCTAGTTTTCCACTTAATCACTAAATCACACAAAGATGTGCAAAGCACATTTGTGCAGCTTCATGTCGCCATGAAGATGCAAATGCCTGTTCTGCAAGGGGTCTGCTCGACAAGTGGCCTCTTTAAACAGGAGATAACCCCCTGATTGGATAAATCAAAACAAAACTGAGTGGAAGAAAAGTGTGTTTCCTATGTCTTTCCGAAGATGAGGGAGAGCACACAAAGTAAAAAAACAGAAAATAATTCAGAAAATTCCCAGTGTCTTCACACACCTAAAACACAAGTTATTTCCATAAACTGTATCCCCAACGCACCCAGCACTGCAGGCAAAATAATCTACAGCACATATAAGCTGTGTTTATAAAGCTGCCTGTAGGACAGCAGTATCTATTTCAGCAGTCCCTAAAAAGGCTTAGAGAAAATGTAACGTTTCCTTGGATATGACAGGTGTCATTTCCCATTTGATTGCTGACCCAGAGTAGGCTCCCCAGTTGCCTGCTCAAATAAAAAGTCTTTGGCTTCCCCTAATCCAATGCCCCCTGATAAAAAGGACAAATCATTATATCTTCAGGGCAAAAGCATGTCTCTTTCCAGTAATCTAGCTTTTACAATGTTAAATTGTCAAGGCTATATGTGGAAATTCATCTTGCGGTGTTTGTACAGTTTGGATGATTTTGCTGTATCTTTACATGCAGAGCAAAAGTCTTACATGAGAAATTGTTCCTAATTTGACTCGGGTTTCAAAGCATTTTTGTGAAGGCCTCAAATAGTCTAAGGCAAATGGTTCTAAGAATAATGTAGAGAGGGTACACTTGGCAGTGGATAGAAAATTCTCCTTATTTCAGGGGAATTCTCACACACCAACTACACCAAGCAGACCTGTTTCCTTCAGTGCTCCATCACATGGTAGAAACAGGGTGAAAGAACCAGTGCCTGTTTAGTACCAAAAATGGAGCTCTACTAGAGATCCATCCTATTTTCCTTTCTAAACACCTTTATAAACGTTCTGATATTCAAGATACTCGCATTATAGTCGATACTGTCGTTGCTTCTAGACCACTGTTTTATGGTAACTCTTGATCTCAAAGATGCTTATCATCATATTCCTATTGCTCCCAGTTTCGAAATTAGAAATGTTTGAGATTTGCCTTGTCTGGCTTACTTTATTAGTTTTCTGTTTTACCCTTTGGACTATCTACTGTACCTTGAGTGTTTACAAAACCTCTGGTCCCAGTGGTTACAGAACCCTAGGCATCCACATTTTTCCTTATTTAGATGACTTGCTGATTTGTGCAGATTCTGTATCCAGGTGCTTGGTGTCCTTAGACAAGATTGCGTCTCTCCTTTCCCATCTGGGCTTCTCACACCAGCTCAGTGAATTGTTTTCCTGAGGTGTTGGACAGACAGAGTAAAAAAGATGGCCTTACTAACAGAAAACAGTTCTGACTTATCAAGACATTTTCTTGGATTTCTGTGTTTGAGAAGTGGCCTCAGCAAGATAGTTCTTCAACATTCCAGGCCTCATGATATCAATAATCCTCATGATACCACTAGCCCTTCTACACATGAGAATAATTCAGTGGTACTGGAAGAATTGATTGACCCAGCATGTTCCTCCCTTGCATTTCCAGGTACTGGTACTGGAATGAGTGAAACAGGAATTGGAGTGGTGGAAGGATCAACTGCCTCTGAATCCAGGACTCTCTTTCTGTATTCCAACTCCAGTCCATTCTGTCCAGACAGACTCTTCAGATTTTGCGTGGCGAGCAGTGTCCATGGGAGTGCAAGTGTAAGACTTGTGGGGTCCTCACGACACACCAAATCAGATAATCATAAAGGAGATCTTGGCAGTAATTCATGCCTTAAGTAGTCTTCACCAGTTTTGGACTCCAGTTCCTCTTCTTGTGGTCACAGACAACACTACCTTGATGTGGTACCTGAACAAGCAAGGTAGTACAAGGTCATACCTTCTTTGCCAGTTCTTGATGATGGCATGGCAGCTGGCTGTACAGTATTCTATGACTCTTCAGGCCTTGTACTTTCCATCAGAGCAAAACACATTGGCAGACAGACTAAGCAGATCTGGAAAGATCCTCACAAGTGAAAGATCCATGCAGAGGTCTTCTGGGACTTGAGACAGATGTGGGAAACACCTCAAGTAGATCTGTTTGCCTCCTTCCAAAACAGAAAACCAAAAAGTTCTGTTCAAGACATCCTTGCAGCCATGCTTGGAAGACAGCCACTGTATCATTCCCATGGTTGGGAATGTTCCTGTATGCATTTCCACCCTTTCCAATGATTTCCTAGGTACTTCTAAAGATTCAGAAAGAATTACCAAAGATCACTGTGGTAACTGACTTATGGCCAAGGCAAAGTTGATTCTCCCTTTTAGTGGAACTGGCCTAGGGCAATTACCACAAGCTTCCTCACAGACAAGATCTACTCACATAACATCAGGGGTGAATGGTACTCCCAAGCTTAGAACAATTGCAACTGACAGCTTGAATAATTCTCTTCTGATGCATACCATTTTTAGGCACTTGTTCCATGAGGATGTCCAGCAGTTATTTAAGGAAGCAAGAAAATCTGCAACTAGAAAATCTTATGTTTACAAGTGGAAGAGGTTTTCTAGGTCATGCCTAGTCGATAACAAAGGCTGTGAAAAGATCTTGATTCCTTTAGTTTTTAAATATTTATGAGAGCTACTTAGAGATGGTTTCTCAAATGCTTCTATCAAAGTGCATCTTGCAGCCATCTCAGCTTGTCTGCCCATGGATCCCCCCTTTTTATCTCTTTTTGTGGTCAAGCAGTTTATGAAAGTAGTGATGCAGGTGAGACCCCCTCAAAAGCAAATTCCTACTCCCTGGGATCTTAACTTTGTTCTTAAGAAATTGACCTTACCTCCTTTTGAACCTGCCTGTCTGACTGATTTCTGGTTCTTTACTTGGAACACTGTTTTACTCATTGCTCTGACATCTGTAAGGTGAGTATCTGGGCTACTAGCTCACAGGGTAGGCTATAACCCTATCTGATTTTTCACAAGAATAGAGTTGTGTTGCATACTAATGCATCATTCATGCCTAAAGTTGTTTCTCAATTTACCTTGATTCAAGCCACCACTCTGTCAATCTTCTATACTATACTGATCCAAAAAACAAGGAGAGGGGGAGATTCTACACAGATAGAATAGAGCTGTTTAGGATTGCTGAACAGCTGTCTTGTCTCCTGTACTTAGACTAAAAAGTTCACTCTGTCTCTAAGCAAACTGTTGCACGATGGTTAACTGTTGTCCTCTGCTATTGTTTTCTGTTACTCCCACTGTAGAATCAGCAACCTAGTCCTCTGTTTCATACCTTCACAATCACTACAAACTGAATTTATTTTCAAGGTCCAAAGCAGGCTTTGCTAAGAGCATTCTCCAGTGGCTCTTGGATCCTTCTATTTACACTTCTCAGGTAGGGTAAGCTTTGAGAATCTACCCAAAATGCCACTGAAGCAGTGGGAATGGTGAACATAGTACAGTTCTATAAGTCCTATTTACCTGTAACACTAGATGCTTGAATTCCTCATAATTCAGTATTCTGCATTCCCCGAATGTGCATAGGCAGTTCAGGTACTTTGTTGACAGAACTAAACCTTTAGAAAAGCTGATTAGTTTTTTATTATTTGTCATGTGATAAAAAAGGGACACTCTGTCTAAATAGACAGTTTCCACGTGGTTGTCATCAGCTATAGCTTTTTTTTATTCCTACCATGGTAAATCCATTCCAGGCAGTATCAAGGAGCATGCTAATAGATCCTTGTTTTCTTTGATGACATCATGGAAAGGGGTGGGCTTTAGAAACATCCTAGAGCCAGCTACATGGTCCTCTGTGCATACTTTTACAAAGCATTACAAACTGGATTCTTTTTCATGGTCCAGGTCTGACTTTGCTATGGCCATTCTCCAAGGACTCTTGGATCCATAACCTTCCTCCTTCCAGGTCAGATAGGCTTTGGTAATCAACCCACGTTGTCTAAAGGCAACTGCAACAGTGGGAATGATGAACATAGTACAGTTGTATAAGTTGCACTTACTCATAACATAGATTTATGTATTTATTTAATTAGCATTTGTTTACTAGGAAAGTCTGACTGGGATAGAGCCCATTTTCAGAGGAGACTTGGGGAGAAACGCTCCAGATACATGTCTTTGGAATGTAGGAGGAAACCGGAGCACCAGGGTGAAACCCACATGAACACAGGGAGGACATGCAGACTCCGTCTGCACAGAAGGCACCCCAGCCCGAGAATTGAGCCACAGAACCTCTTGCTATGAGATGACAACGCTAAAAGCTGCACCATTGTGCCAACCGATGTTTGAATTCCGCACTGCTGCAGTAGCCATACCCATCCTCTATCTCCCCCTACTATTGTATATAGTTGTGTAAAGTAGGGTTGTGTTTGTTTCTGCTTTATATGTTTCTTTACTATTATTGGTTGTTTGATTCAGGATTGTTAGGCTCGTCTTTCCTTGTATCGGCAAGAACGTCCTGAGGAAATCTTCACTCTGATTTCCCTCCATGGGATTAGCCAAATCAGTAGTCCGAGTAAAGATGTGTGTGTTGTGGGGGGCAGAGATGTTTGAATCTGGCCAGTTGTTGATTCCTAGGCATGAAACAACCCTTATAGCTTAAAGGGTACTGTAGCAGTGAAAAATTCAAACATCTATTGTTATGGGTAAGTGCAACTTACACCAACTGTACCTTGCCTGTTCTTCTCAAATTCACCAGGGCAGTTATCACAGCCTTCCTCACAGGATGGGAGTTGTTTGACATACCCAACCCTCAGTTTCTTCAACTCACTGCCTGGATGATAGAATTTTAATACTTTTTTCCCACCTGTTTTCTGTGGATGTGCAGCACATATTTAAGAAGGCTGAGAAACCTTCTACTGTAAAACCATATTTGGCTAAGTGTAAAATATTTTCTAGTTGTTTCCAAGACAAGAACCAGGATCTTTTTAAGGCCCAGATGCCTTTGGTTGTATAATATTTGTGAGAGTTACTTTCCTTTGGCCTTTTCTTACTATTCTGACAAGAGTCATCGCTGAGCCATCTCTGCTTGTCTTCCCATGGATCCCCCCTTTTTACCCTGCCTTAACTCAAACAGTTTTGAAAAGGGTTTAACATATCTTTCCACTTAGAAGACAGCTGGCTCCTTCTTGGGATCTTAATTTTGCACTGGAGAAAGTTATACTTTTCCTTTTGAACCTGGTCATGAGGGTTTTTTGAAGATGTTCATCATATTGATTACTTTTGCTGATAACAACCACACCTCCACTTCTAAAAAAGAACGGATTCCAGATGGCTGTAAAGTCCAGGATATACAATTTATTAAAATAAAACAAGAACCTATTGATTAGTTAAAACAAAAGCACATTGGTTAAGAGGTTTTGTCTATGATTTAGACATTTTCAGAACCAAAATGCTGTAAATAAGAACCACATTTAAAAGTTCAGTTTAACAGCTGATACCAACCACACCTCTGTTTCAAACCAGTCACACTACATTTTGTAACATATTTCGCTCTTTTAAAAGTTGGAGTGGAAGTCTGAAGACTGTCTAACGAGTGCATTTCTATTTACAGTGAACTGAAAAGAAGGGCTTCTGTTATATAATATCCAATCTGGAGGTTTATGATTTTTTATTTCGTATTATTTTTCATTTTTTATTTTTATTTACCATTTTAAATGCATGAATATATATTAATTCATCATTTCTGGGGGTGTGGATGACAAGTTTTACATATGGTAGTGTGATTTGGTTTGAAATGGAAGTGTGGTTGGTATCATCTGTTTCACTGAACTTTAAAATGTGTTTCTTATTTACGGCACTTTGGTTCTGAGGATGTCTTAATCATAGATGAAAGCATTTAACCAACGTGTTTTTGTTTTAACTAATCAATATGTTCTTGTTTTATTTTAATAAAGTGTATATACTGGACTTTGTGGTAATCTGGAATTCGTTCTTATAAGTTGATGGAACATGATAAGATTCTTTTTTGATTTCTTCCACTACTAATTAATAAACTTTGTGCTAAGCCTGTCTGAATCTGTAATAAGCCATGTACTGTGAAATTTTGGCAAAGTAAGTTTTTTAACAAAGGAACTGGGAGTTTAATTTGGAAATGAGAGGAATTAACGTCCTCCTGCAGATAAAATACTAGCTGAAGGACCCCATGTATAGAAAAAAAACACCTTACAGAAATTAAGGAGTAAAAGTCCCATCCAACTGGAAAACATTAAACTTAACTAATCAGAAATAAGCTCAGCACTAGCCAATGATAACAACTGCTCCTCCCTCTCCTTTTATGGAAACCTAAATATAAAAACAAGCCTTCCGCTACTTTTTTCATTAACTTTTTGGATCTGATGGAAGTCTAGATGATGAAATTGCTAATCCGAATGAACTTTCTCTGAAGAAAACTGACTAAAGGCAATTTTTTTTCTGAGATTTGTTAAAGTTTCTACTGGTTTAAGAACTTTTGAAAGGGATCAACATGTAGAACTTCTAGCAAGAAGCAAGGGTTGATTTTCGTCCGAAACTCAGCATTGATCTCAAACTAATCTTCGTGACTTTTACTTTTTTCATTCACCCTGGTGGTGGCCTTTAGGCTCCCTAGTTTGGTTTAGCTTGAATTGGGTAGCTGCTGTTTAAGCTTCCTAGTTTGGTTTAGCCTGAATTGGGTAGCTACCATTTTGTGAGATCTGTGATTTTGGCTAGTTTCATCTTTAGTGTCTGCCATGTGGTCCTTGGAGGAATGTAGACTGAGGCCAAGGTTATAGGATTACAGTACTATTTATTTTTATTTACCATTTGTTTTCTGGGGAGGTCCAGCTGTACTAGAAGTCCATTTTCAGCGAAGACCCAGGGAGAAAAGCTCCAAGTACAATTAAACAGTAATTTACGCTTAACAAAGAAGCATAAAAACAGAGAAACAGCATAACATTAATCCTACTAGAACAGAACAATAATCATCAAAGTGGGTATGAGTTAATATAATGGGGGCCCATGCAGAAAAAAAAATTAAAAGTAAAAAAAATCATGAGTAATAATATGCCCATTTATTGCCACATATTTATCCATGATGTCTTTCTCTTCTTCTAACACTATCGGGGGGAATCCCTGGTCATGGAAATCCCTACCCTCCTTTTCCTCTCCCCTTGACATGTGACAGCATATCCTTTGTAAAGCCTGGCTTAACTTCTTAATGTATGCAAGTGCCTTCTCTAACATCTGACTATATGATAGGCTGTTTACATTCCAGATGCTAATCATAATACTCAATCTGAAGTAGTTACTTCATTTGCTCTGCAACCTGTGGGTATTGGATCCAATCTCGGATCCGAGCCGGCAGCTTTCCAAGCTACAAGATCCGAGCTCCTAGCTCCTCCCCCTACCCATAATCCCCTGCTATGTGCTACATTACCTCAGATCGTTTTTTTGCCGCGGCTGAAGCAGCTACTTTTGAAGAGCTCCTTGGCTTTTGATGAGATTGAACCTTTTTCCTTTTTCTGTAAAAAAAAAAAAAAAAAAAAATCTTTTTTCTAGTGTGAGAGTGTGTATTTTTTTTCTGGGTTAGTTATCGATAGTGTAGTTAGTTAGATACCTTTGTTCCCCTTTTCTAACTAGTTTTCTGATAGTTCCCGCCTTTCACCCTCCCCCCTCTTAGTGTTTGGGTGTGTTTTGGTGTGAGTGGTGTTATGGCTGAAGGGCCTAAGGCGGTGTTCTCAAAATGTACTGAGTGTGGCCATAAGCTTTCGCCGACAGATGGCTACACTCAGTGCATTTTATGCTTGGGGGCGGCCCACTTGTCATCGGCCTGCACAATCTGCGCAGCCTTTAATCCCCGAGCTATTAGGGACAGGAAGAACAAGCTGATCCTGGCGGGCTTGTTGCCTCAGGAATCG
Organism: Protopterus annectens; assembly: GCF_019279795.1. Lineage (NCBI taxonomy): Eukaryota > Metazoa > Chordata > Ceratodontiformes > Protopteridae > Protopterus > Protopterus annectens. The sequence goes on from NC_056743.1 coordinate 841,043,626, forward strand.
GCTTCTTCTTCCTCCCCCTCTCAGGCACAGGCTGTCTCGGAAGCACTCGTGCCTTCTGTGCCCCCGACTCAACCTGGGACTCAACCTCCCTCTTTGGTTGTGAGTTCGGGGGATTCAGGTACCTCCACTACGGTGGAGAAAAGACACAAGGGACATAAGTCCCACAAAAGGCGGGCTGAGACTCAACCCTCAGCCCCGCCGTCTAAGGTGGCTAGGTCTACCTCGAGGGTCTACGGATCCTCCCCCTCTCGGTTCCGTTCACCTCGTTTTTCTCTGGAGCCGGAGGAGGAGGATCAGTCTCCCTTGAGGTCGTCGAGGCGACCCTCCCAGCCCACCTCGACGACTTCAAGATCAACCAGAAGCTTCACTGAAGCAGATATGGATCGGATGATGCGCCAATTCATCCAGACTCAAATGCAGATTGGGGTGCTCTTGCCTCCCTCCCCCTCTGGGGGGGAGCGTGGCCCCCATATTTGCTCCGATTACTCCTTTACCGACCCGTTTTTGGGCCTCTAGTTATCGGATCTGGGCCCTTTCGGAACCGGGGATTTGTCTGCGCCGATAGCTCCGGTCGCTTTGACACAGACTGTGCCTTCGAGTCTGTCGGATCCGAGCTCTCGGGGCCGAGGGCTGAGCATCAGATCCGGGGGAGCTGGTGTGTCTTCGGCTCCGTTGGGTTCGGAGCACATCTCTTTCTCAGCTCCGGCTGCATCGGCTCCAACCCCGATCCCTACCTCGGAGCCGAGGAGATTGCTCTTGGAGCCTGGCGAGAGTAGCTCTCCTTCGGCTTTTGAGGTTGTGGAGAGGGTACTGTCGAGGACCTCCAAGTCCCCGGTTCGGACGTCGGATCCTCCCGTACCCCCGCTGCATGTGGGTCTATCCTCCATCATCCAACCATCGGGACAGCCTGCTCAAGCCCTCCAATTGGTTCCCTTAGAGGAACAGGACCCCATTGATGAGCCCTCTTCGGACAGTCCCACCGAGGAGGTCCCTCGTAAAGGTCGGTGCAAGAGGAGGCACCTGGACTCCCCCGAGTCCGTTACAACCGACACGGATTTAGATGAAGGGGAAGGTTCCCCAAGGTCACCCCCCCGAGGATGTCTCCTTCGGAGACATCATGGAAATGTTGCGTATTAGAGGGGGGTGGTCTGCCCAAAAACCTACCGCGGATGAATCCTTGTTCCTGGATGCGTTTGAGGCAGGCCCTTCTACCTCCTGGGTGTTCCCCCCGGCTGATCCCCTGGTAGACCTCATTACTACCAGGGCGTGGAAGGAGCCCGACACCGTGGAGCCTATCCCGAAGTGACCCTACAAGATCCTTAGCCCCCCATTGGATAGATTGTCTTGGGCCAAGGGAACCCCCGTGGATGCCATGTTAGTGGCGGCTGCCACCAAGAGAGAACTCGCGCAGGAGAGTTCTTCGGTTCACCCGCCAGATAAGGAATCTCGGGCACTGGACCGCATTGGGAAGCGGATGTTTAGTTCAGCGACCTTTTCTGTAAGGGCGCTGAACTATATGGCACATACCATTAGCTGCAACGAGACTTAATTAAGGAATACGCTGCAGCCCCCCTGGAGTCCATGTAGGTCGAGGACAAAAAAGTTTTCTCAACTCGTATGGCCACTCTGAAATCCATCTCTAACATGTCCATGCGTCTACTCTCCCATGCCACGGAGGGAGCCGCTAGGGCCAGCGGAGCCGGGGTCGTCTTGTGACGTCACTCCTGGCTCTGTCTTTGCGATTTCGCGGATCCCTTCAAGGCGTCCTTTGCGAATGCACCCTTTGACGGATCTTCGCTCTTCGGCAAGACCATTTGCAAGACGCTGGTCCAAAGCGAGAAGGATGGGAAGATGCTGTTTGCCATCGGGGTCCGCTTCTCTAATCCCCAACGATCCTTTTCTAGGAATCAGAGGGGACAAAAGAAGCTGTGGTTCCGTAAGTCCCGGCAATCCCATCCAGCTTCGGACCCCTCATCCTCTAGAGGCAGAGGAGGACAAGGAGGACGCCGGCCCAGAGGCAGAGGGGGAACCGCGTAACTTCGGATCCAGGGAACCCTTCCCAGATAGACCCGTGCAGCAGCCCTGAGGGCTTACCCGGCTGTCCCTCTCTGGAGGCAGTCGGGGGGCAGTTGTCGGAGCACCTGTCAAACTGGTAGTCCATTTCGACAGATCGATGGGTGCTCCGCATCATATCCAGAGGTTATACCATCCCCTTCATAAACCACCCTCCCTCGACCAGACACCTCCCCGATGTTCCACCCGATCGAAGGGAGGCAGCAGCTTCAGAAGTCCTGAAGTTGCTAGAAAAAAGAGCCATCCAGCCCATCCCCCCAGACCAGTCCGGATTGGGTTATTACTCCAGGTTCTTTTTAGTGCCAAAAAAGACGGGGGACCTAAGACCCATTCTAGACCTCTCCTCTCCTCTCCTCTCCTCTTTGAACCTGTTCATTCCCAAAGAAAAATTCCGGATGGTCACCCTCCAATCTATTTTCCCCCTTCTGCGGCAGAACGACTGGATGTGCTCGATAGACCTCAAGGATGCGTACTACCACATCTTGATGGACAGACGATCCAGAAGGTTTCTCCGCTTCCGGCTGGGAGCCAGTCATTACCAGTTCAGGGTTCTCCCTTTCGGCCTCACCTCAGCCCCCAGTGTGTTCACCAAGGTCATGGCAGTGGTTGCAGCCCACCTGAGACTTCAGGGCATTCAGGTCTTCCCGTACCTAGACGACTGGCTCCTTACCGCCACCAACAGGCATCAGCTCTGCGTGGCAAGAGATTATGCTCTGACCCTTGCCCAGAGCTTAGGCATCTCTGTAAACCTCCAAAAATCCTCTCTTTGCCCCGTACAGGTCCTGGAGTTCATAGGGGCCAACCCCGCATTTCTTGAGCTATGCTAACTGCGGACAGGATAAACAGCTTGTCGTGTCCGGTGCTAATTCTTCTTCAAAGCCCGGCCCCGGAGGCGGAATTTGTTCTGAGGGCACTAGGATCTATGGCAGCAGCGATCAGTCTCGCCCTTCACGTGCGTCTGCGAATGAGGATTCTGCAGTGGTCCCTGCTACTCCATCCGTTGAATACTCCGATTCCTCTGAGCAGAGTTTGCAGGCACTCCCTTCTTTGGTGGCTCCACGCCCCAGAGCTGAAGGAAGGGAGGCCTTTTGTTGTCCCTCCCCCCCAAGCCACGCTGACCACGGACGCTTCTCGCCTCGGGTGGGGGGGGGCATTGTTTGGGCAGAACCATCCAAGGCACGTGGACTCCCCTGGAGACTGCTTTGCATATCAATGTCCTAGAGATGAGGGCGGTGCTTCTAGCATTGCAAGCTCTCCACAACCTTCTACCTCTGGGGACTATTGCAATCCAGACAGACAACATGTCAGTTGTCTGGTACATAAACAAGCAAGGAGGAACCAGGTCCTACCCACTTTGCCGGGAGGCTATGAGAGTGTGGGAATGGGCGATATCCACCAACCACTTTCTGGTAGCAATGCACATTCTGGGTCGGTCCAGCATTTTGGCGGACAAACTGAGCAGAGTGATTCTCACTCCGTACGAGTGGTCTCTCAATCCATCAGTTGCGAAGCAGATCTTCCGCAAATGGGGTTGGCCTTGCTGCGATCTTTTTGCTTCTCCCTTAAACACAAAATGCAGCGAGTACTTCGCAATACTTCCCCACGAAGGGGAGAATCTCAGAGATGCTCTAGTCCATGCTTGGCCGCCCGGTCTACTTTATGCTTATCCACCCCTTCCGCTCATGACCAAGTTCATACAGAAAGCCCGTCGGTTGGGGAGCAGAGTTATCCTCATAGCCCCATTCTGGCCTCGCCAAATCTGGTTCCCGTACCTGCGGTCTCGCAGTGCATCTCCGCCATGGATACTGGATCCCATTCCAGACCTGATTTCACATCCGGCGGGATTCCAACCCCCAAACCTGGTGAACCTCAAGCTTGCGGCTTGGTTGCTCCAGTTCCACTAATGGCTAGGACTCCCGGTATCTCATCTCCTGTTAAGGCCATTCTAGTCACAGCACATAAGCCGACTACTAGGAAGATTTACTACAGCAAATGGAAACGTTTCTCTGTCTGGGCTAAAGCCAGAGGCCTGGATCCATTTACAGTTCCTATTCCTACTATTCTAGACTTCCTGTCTCTGATATTCCGACAAGGAGCAAGTGCTTCTACAGTTAAGGTTCAATTGGCAGCCATCTCCCATTTCCATGTGGGAGATGGACTAGGATCTTTGGCTTCTACAAAATTATGTAAAACCTTCTTACGGGGCGTTTTCCTCTTGAAGCCTCCGGTGAAAGTGGTAGTGCCTCCATGGGATTTGGCCTTAGTCTTACAAGCCTTGACAGGCCCACCCTTTGAACCCGCGGCTTCGATTCCATTAAAGTTGTTGTCCTGGAAAACAGCCTTTTTGGTGGCCATTACTTCAGCCAAAAGGGTATCAGAACTTCAAGCCTTATGTATGAAGCATTCTTATCTCATTTTTCACAAGGATAGAGTGTTCCTCAGGACTAATCCGTCGTTCTTACCTAAGGTGGCTTCGGAGTCAAATATCAATCAATCAATAAACTTACCCGTGTTCTTCCCAAACTTTCAGAATAAAGGAGAATACACATTGCATAAATTGGATGTGCACAGACAACTGCGTTTCTACCTGCACAGGACTAAGGATTTTCGCAAGTCGAACCAGTTGTTCGTGTCATTTGCTAAATTGGCCATGGGTAAGGCCATTTCCAAAGTGACTGTAGCAAATTGGATCTGTCAATGCATAGTCCACGGGTACTTATCTGCAGGCAAACCGGTTCCTACGGGAATTCGCGCTCACTCTACGAGGGCTGTGGCCACCTCTGCAGCCTTCTGGTCTAGGATCCCCTTGGATGATATATGCTCTGCAGCTACCTGGTCCTCTTCACATACGTTTATTTCTCATTATAAGTTGGATATGGTATCGAGAGGTAGGGCTTCCTTTGGCTCTGTGGTGCTTCGGAATATCCTTCCATAGGCCGCCCAGGGTTTTTCCCTAGGTAGCTGGGGACTCTGTCCCACAGGTTGCAGAGCTAATGAAGTAACTACTTCAGATAAAGAAGTTATGTACTCACCATAACGTTCCATCTGAGTAGGTACTTCATTTGTCTGCAACCGACCCCCCCTGCCATCCCCCGAACCTTACGGGATTCCTGATCACCAAAGATATCTTTGTTCTGCTTTAGGACAGTTATCTGGTGTTACTTCCTCTATTGAAGGTAGGAGTTGTGTAAGAGGCAAAAAATTCGATCTGAGGTAATGTAGCACATAGGGGATTATGGGTAGGGGGGAGCTAGGAGCTCGGATCTTGTAGCTTGGAAAGCTGCCGGCTCGGATCCGAGATCGGATCCTATACCCACAGGTTGCAGACAAATGAAGTACCTACTCAGATGGAACGTTATGGTGAATACATAACTTCTTTTTTTGGTATCATGTTTTAAAACTTCCTCTGTCCACTTTTCAACGTATATGTTATAGTCTGTTGTGCCTAGGTTCTGACCTGCATAGTATGCATATTTCAAATTGGCTCTCAAAACTATCTCTAACAATGTTAAAACTAATATAAATCAAAATAACTTTAAAACTGTGTACAAAATTATAACTTTTTTAACAAAAACATCTTTATTAAATTATCAGTTATGACAGAAGCAATCATGCATTTATAGTAATGAAAACAAACTGTACTGACATATTTTCCATTGCAAACATTATACATCATGCATAATCTACTATGCAGTCATTGTCAGTCGATATTACATAGATCATTCAGTTCCTGCCTTCACTTAAACCTCATTCCTCCTCCAAAACATTCTTATGAATGTCTTGTTCCCACATTTCCCATTTTTTCTATGTGATTTGTTCCATCTCTTTTCTAAAGATCCCACTTCAGTTTTTTTTTTTTTATCTCTGTTACTGTATTCAATACAGAATTATAACTTTAAAACTGTATATAAAATTATAACTTTGAAACTGAACCAGTTTGGTCTACATAGAGGGAAAACCCTCAAACTCCAGGTTGCATATTCCTGTCTTGCAGGTTACAATAAATCACTTCTGCCCCACCTTCGCCCTTCCACCAGCATGCCCAATTAATTTATCTCCATACGTTTGTATTTACTGTGGAGGGATGACCTTTCTTTAAATCATCATACAGCTCTCACAGTAGCCTCTTTACTTTATGATTAGAAATGCTCACCAGGCCATCTACTTCTTTGTTTAAGTTACTCTGCATGTATTCCATTCATGTGTTCCCTACATTCATTCAAGCCTCAAAGCACATACTTCAGCCATGATCCTATACATATCATGTCTTTCTCACACCTTCACTATGACATGCATTACAAACTTTTCACTTACTTCTCATGCAAGTTTTGAGGCAGATATCTCTGTAGTTCTGTTCCCAATCCCCTGCTAGCAGCTTTGCTTTGCATAGCCTATTGGCTGAAGTACTAGTAACCTAAATATGTGTTTGCAAATTAGAATTGGGTAGGGATACGATTCAAGACAGCTGTTACTTAATGTCCCCTTTTCTTTTGAAAACCAGGAAGGTTTTCTGGCAATCGCTTACTTTGTTTGGCACCTTTTGAATCCAGGAGAGTGTTTTCATATGTCTTGGATGTTGCTTATGCATCTGCTGATCATAAAGGTGTTTACCAGCTCCTCTTGTGTTTGTTCATGGTCAAGGAACATTTTCACTCCTGCCAGGAATATGATCCAAAAATTGGCAAGGTACAGCAGTTTAAACTTTGTTTTTCAAACATCACGTTTTGAAAATCAGAACGATTTTCTGCCTTCTGATCCTAGTGTAGACAGAGTTTACAAAGACTCTCAAACAAATCATCTGTATATATTTGCATTTAGAGTGTGGCAGTAACTGTTCTTTTATAGTAGAAAATTGTCATTTTATTAGCATGGGCTGGGAGCAATTGTCCATTCCCCTCCATGGTGAGCGGACTCATTGAGCTCTCTCCAAGAAGATGTCTGATTCTGGGATGTCTGCCTATATACTCAGTTACCTCTGCATGAGTGCTGTACACTCCAATCCTTCCACTCCTTGGGGCACATGGGTAAATCAAAAGTCCCCCCCCCCCACTGTGTCTTCTGTGTCTATCAACGTCCCTTCAGTCTCTTATTTAAATGCCTCCAACTTGTGAAATCAATCCATGTGCTCTTCGTGTTTCTTCTGAAAATCCTCTAGTACTTCTTCATGCAAATTCAAAGAATCCTTTGTCTCCTTCAGTCTGTTTTTATTAGCTTTGATGTAGTCTGTTAGCGTACCACTTATCTTAATATCTGTCTAAACAGTGGACTGTCAATGTACCACTTAGTCATCTCTCCAAACATCTTATCCATTTTCTCAGTAAGCTGAGTCATCTCTCCCTTTTTGGGCATCTCATTTGTCTTTTTCTGACCCATTTGTGTGAACACTGCAAGTGGTGTGACTGGGATGTGAGATTTAGACCATTTTTAAATTTTGCTTGACTATTTTTTTTGTTGTTTCTTTTTATTGACTTTTTATGACATCCAGCTCTTATTCTATTCCATTTACAATATTTATAGATGAATTTCAAGTTTTTATTTTTAAAGTAATGTTTTTCAGCTGTCCTGGTGGGAGTAGGAACAGCAAATTTTCTAACTTGGTGGATTGCTGCCATGCCAAGTCACCCCCCCTCCCCTTTTTTGTTGTGTTTTATGCTGGGATGTGGTTATTTGTTCCTTTTCCCTTCCTCATATCTCACACCTTGCTGGTAGGACTGTAACCTCCGTTACTCCGAGACAAGAAAGATATGAAGTTTGGCACCCTAACCACTAATATATACTGCTCTCCTTGAGCTGTACGAAGGTTGGCATTAATGGAAAATGTCCTAAAACTTTAGAAGCTGTCATCCAGTCCTTGACAAGATATGCCCCATATAGCTTAGGTTACTGTAACAGTGATCTAGTTGAACGTCTACTGTTACAATAAGTTTACTTAGACAACTGTACTATCTTCATATCTTATCCCTTTCATCAGATATCCTCTTGGACAGGGTTCACTGAGTCTGCACACCACATAAGGGAATGGACAAACAGATCAAATAATGTCACAAACAAAAACAAAACATGTTAAGTGTCATTGACAAGGCAAATTCAATTTCAGAAAAGTGTTCTAATATTTCTTTTTTGAACATGTGAATAGTCTTGCCAACTTAAACAGTAGTAGTATTACACTTTGTTAGATGGTCAATACATGGATTCCTGTTGCAGCTGCTTGGATCTTAACCCTTCATTGGCCAGCTTACCAGAGCTTTGGATGTTATTTAGGTGCTCCAACTGCCAGGAGTGCATGAGGTATTCTATATAAAAGGCAAATAGAGTGACAAACAGATTCATAACGTTTTTGCCATCAAAGTGATTGCTTCTTCCAATGGCCCTCTGATTCTGTCATGTATCTTAACAATCTTTCAAGAGTAAGAGTTGGGGGATAAGTCCACCCTGGGGAAAACTTTCTCATTTCAATTACATTTTGTGTGAAGAACTTGTTTTTTTTTTCTTTTTCTATCTGAAAATATTATATGTGCTATAACACAAAGAAATTGAGACTGTCAGTTTGACATGAACATTGAAGTTTGGTGTGTTTGGAACAGGATATTTGCTTTTTGGGGGCTTTTCAGAGGTTTACTTATCTCAGAATCTTTTGTTCTCTGCCATTCAGCTTACCATCTCATCAGCCCTATGCCACCTACATTCCGTACCACTTTCTCTGCAGTTGTACTTTTTCTAGCACACCAAAAAAGAAAAAAAAAGTGTAATGAGTCTTAAGGATCAGACCAGGTCCTAGTTTTCTTCAGCCAATGGTGAGCGACTCTGATGGTGGTGGCTTGTTGTTACTCAGACAACCCATTTTTTCCTCCTGGTCCTCTTGGTGTAGTCTTCCAAGCCAGCAAAGACTGGGGAATACCCACGTCCTCCGTGGCTGTAGGAATACTCTTAGAGGGTGGGGAGAGCCACTGTTGTTATCTGTAGAAGGGGCAGGTGAAGAGTCTTCACTTAGCCAGGACTGGGTTGTGGATGCTAGGTTCAGTGTTCCTAGGGGACAGGCTTTGTTCACGGAGAATGTGTTTGTAAGAACAACTTACAGTGACCTGTTTGTTTCCATGGACAGGACAGATTTACTAGGATTTGCCAGGGAACTGATTATTCCTTTGTCCTTGCCTTCACAATCTTCTAGTAAGAAGATTGTTGTTTGTAGAATGAGAGGTGTTCTTCAGGAATTTCTTCTCCATCTGAGCATTTTGATTCTGACAACAGATAGCTTTGGATTTCCCTTGTGACACTGCCAGCCCAGCTTGCTGGAATTTTGTAAACAATTCTGTGTCATTTGTGAATGTTGATTTGATTTATACAGAACTGTATGTTATATACTGAGCTTCAAGAATGTAACCGCAGCATACCCTGGTGGAATATAGAAGATTAACTTACAAAACTTCAAGAAAATAAGTTGAAATGAAGTGCTTTACAAAGTGCTATAAAAGTTTCATTGCAGCAAGAAGACAGGATGTCAAGAGCTAGAACATTTTTCTATTGTCTTGGAGAGAAGTATTTACTATGTTTAAAATATAAAGTGTTTTATTGCTGTACGACGTCTAGCAGTTGCACTTCTGAGAGATATGTACTTCTCACACAGAGATGTTAAAATTCTGTTAGTATATGTTAGCCTGGGAACTGAAGGCCGGTGACAGAGTGATGTTATCCAAGCTGACCCAGCAATAATGTTTGATAGTAATTTAAGAACTCTCTCAGAGAGAGGGACTGTGTGCATTTTGTATCTTGTCTTGGACCTTGAAACATCCATTCACTACTTCTGCCTGAATGTTGCTATGCAAGTGATTTATGGCATAGTATCTTTTAGATATAGATAGGAGTATAGTAAAGATTAGTTTAGATGTTTTCTGTATTTATTTGAGACTGTCCTGCAATGTTGTTTTAAAATATTTCCTGTGATTCTGAACTCTGTAGTTACTGTGTTGATTGAGTATTGTCTTGTTCTTTTATTATTTATTATTAAATATATTTAAACCTATCATTGTGGCTGATATTTGTGAGACATATTTAAGCTCTTAAGCATACTTGCATATGTATTTGGTGACACTGTATAGGCCACTATATAGCCTTGCTCTTGGTCAGACTACCATTTGGATGATAGTTACATTACACAGTAGGATTGGTGACCCTTTGGTAAGGACCTTAAGTAGCTGATAAAGTGGGGTTGGTGGCACTGATAACTACCTTATAGTCTGGGCAGAAGAGGGCATAGCTAGTAAACCTGTGCCAGCCTTCCCCAGGTGTGTGTGTGTGTGTATAAAAATGAAATCTCAAAGTGTGTGTGTGTGTGTGTGTGTGTGTGTGTGTGTGTGTGTGTGTGTGTGTGTGTGTGTGTGTGTTTGAGGTCTTGGCTTGACCCATCAGCTGAGGTCTTAACCCTATAGCTGTGCCAGTGGGGAGTCTTATTGGGGATCTGGCGAAAGAGGGAGAAATCAGCCTTAGACTGACTGTGATCTCTGTGTGCTCTTAAGGGGAAATTTTACTTTACTGTGTGTGTGTACTTGTCATCCTTCCATTGTGTATGTCCGCCAGTGTTGCCAGTGGTGAGGATTGAGGGTCCTTGATTACTGGGCCAGTGCAGGGACATCACATCCCTTATGAAGAAAGTTTTTTTCACTGACATTTTTACTTAACATGAAAGAGGTGTTTAAGTGGGATCAGAATTAAATTCTAATGGCAAAGAAAATGTATTATGATTTGCAGTGCTAAATACACCTAAAGCTGCTCCTATCCCTTCTGTATTGTCTGCTTCCGAGAATGTTTCTTCTCATTGCATCGAGCCTTTCCTGTGGTCAGCCTTCTGTTTCTAAGAGGTCTGACAGGTTATACAAGGTACCCCAGGCACACATGTACCTATTTTCTAATCCTAAAATAAACCCAACAGTCATTTCATTTTCAAATCTGCTGCTGCTGAATAGTTTACTGCTACTAACTCCATTCACTTTGACAAAGATGGGAAAGCAATGGATAAATTGAGAATAAAATGTATTCCTCTAGTACATGAACTTGTAGGATTTTAAACTGTCAACTCATATGTTAAAAGTTTTTGCTTGTATCATTTGAGAACAAGCTGAGGTCATTGGTCAGTTTTCCAAGTTCTAAGGTAAAGAATTAATTGAATGCTTCTGTGACAGAGATTTCTGGGGTGACTAAGCATATTGTTTCTTACTTGACTTCAAAATGTGCTTATGACGCTGCTGATTCTTCCTTCATAGCTGCTGCACTTGGACCAGTTTTGAGAAGATTTGCTTGGCATCATTCTCATAATCTTCCTGATGATGATTAATCTGAGATTTTAAATCCCCCCTTAGATAAATAAACTTTGGCCCTTCTGCAGCTGAGATGCTTAGAAGTGTGATGAAAGGGAAAACTGATTGAAGGAGTAACTCAGATATTTCAACCCTCCTTTTTCACACCAAATAATAGTTTTCTCATCTCCTCATTCCCCTTTTCCAGTAAAGAGTTTAAACAAGAATCCAGTAAACAAGGTAAAAACAATTGAAAGAAGGCACAAAACAAAAGAAAAAGCTTCAAAAAATTGAGGTTAGTCCTGTCAGTTAGCATGACTTGTTGCCTGTTTAGGCTGCCTTCTCACCTACCTTGGCAACATATGTATGTCCCTGAGACGTCATCTTCCTCTTTGGTATCAGATAGTCTCAGACATTTGGGTTCTGAATGTAATCCAGAAGGGTACTCTTGGCAATGAAAATCCTTTCTTCCTTTTCAGGGGAATTATCTCTTGCCCTGGGAATCAAATTTTTGTTTCCTCCATTTTTGCAAAACATGCTGTCTTAGGCAAAGGTTATTATTCAAGGATATTTGTACTTCCCGTACCAGAAGGATCCTGGAGCTCAGTGCTGGATCTTTCTTTTCTAAACCTTTTTGTCAAGATTCCAAAGTTCAAAATGTTATTACTTCAGTATCTTGTACCTCTGATTCCTCATCTAGCTTTCATGGTAACGATGGATCTAAGGGATGCCTATCATCACATTCCCACTGCCAAGCATTTCGGGCTTTTCTTAAAATTTCTATGTCAGGCTTACATTATTAGTTTTCAGTTTTACTGTTTAGACTCTCCACTGCACCAGGATTTTTCACAAAATGCCTAGCTGTTGTCATTTTTTATTGCAGACTCCAGGGCATTCACACTTTTCCATATTTGAACGATTATCATATTCTTTGTAAATGCATTTCTATTCAGTCTGGGTTTTCTGATCAGTTTGCAGAATTCTTCTTTAATCCTGTCTCACAGAATGATTTTCTTGGGACGTATGGTGGACCCGGCCTTGGGAAGAGCAGCCTTTCTTCTGCCATACAAACTAGATATGTTTCTATAGTTCTTCCTCCTGAGTTTCTTTAGCTTACGCAAGCATATGCAGAAGAATTTCTCAGGATTTTGATATATGGCAATGATGATAGCCATACTGCCCTTTGCCAGACTACACATGAGGAAAATGCAGTAATACCTCAGAGCACTCTGGACTCAACATCTACACCCTTTGACTTTTCAGATTCCAGCTCTGGGATTTATAAAGAGTGAGTTTGGATGGTGAATAGACCAGATAGCTCACAGTCCAGGTCTTTCATTCCCTCTTCTGACCCCCGTTCAATCAGTTAGTTAGTCAGTCACCGCAGAAGCTTCAGATCAGGTGTGGGGAGTGGTTTCAAAACGGGAAAAGTGCTAGCTCTGTGGAACCCAGTGGACAGACAGAGGCACATAAATGTCAGGGTAATGCCTGTTATCAATGCTTTGAAGACATTGAAGCATCTGTGGTCCCCAAGAACTCTGCAAGTTTACACAGACAACACCAAAGTGATGTGGGACGGGACATAAACAAATGTGAGGTACCAGATCCTGCCTTCTTTGCAGACTGGCAGTGGTAGCCTGGGAGCTAGCAGCAGCAGTTCATTCTGACTCTTCAGGAGTCATGCATTCCATCAAAGCAAAACCCTTCTGCAGACAAGCTCAGCAGGACCAAGATAGGTCCTGGGTCTTCCAAGAACTGATCTGACCATGGGGAGCACCTCAAGTAGATCTGTTTACCTCCTTTCAGAACAGACAGCTAAAGAAACTCTGCTCCAGGATTCCATGCACTTAAGCCTGGAAGACAGATGCTTTCTCATTCCTGTGGACAGAAATGTTCATGTATGCTTTTCCACCTTTAACACTGACTACAAGGGTTCTTTTAAAGATCTAGAAGGACTCTCCAAAAATTGTAGTAGTGACTTCCTTCTAGCCAAGTCGAGAGTGATACTTGTTTCTTATCATGTTGGCTAAAAGCAGTTACCACAAGTTTCCCCACAGGCTATATTTAATCACACAAGACATGGGGAGTTTAATACACCCCAATCCGGAGACTGTCTAGCTGCCTGGATGACAGAATATTGATACCATTTAGGCACCTTTTTTCTGAAGATGTGCAGAACCAGGACCCTTTTCAGGCCTGGTTGGCTCTTGTTCTTGATTTCTGTGAGTTACTGTCCAGTGGTTTGTCATACTGTTCTGTCAAGGAACACTTGAGAGCCATTTCTGCTTGTCTGCCATTAGATTTCCACTTTCTAACCGTGCTCAAATTAAACTGTTTTTGAAAGGGTTTTACGTGGTCACCCAACTAGGAAACAGGTGGCTTCTCAATGGGATATCAGTATTGTTCTTGACAAGCTTACTTTCTCTCTATTTGAACAAGCTTCTGAGGCTGATTTGAGGTTTTTAACATGAAAGAGTGTTTTACTTATTTCTCTGACATCTGCTAGGCAAGTAACTGAGTTGCAAGCAGCTATGGTGAATCAACCCTACATCATTTTTCACAACGATAGGGTTTCTTTGAGAACAAATCCTACTTTTATACCTAAAGTTGTCTCAGAGTTTTCTTTAAGCCAGACTTACTAATCTTCCAGTCTTCCTTCCTGAACAAAAAGGCAAGGGAGAAAAAAATCTTCATTCTTTGGATGTACATAGGCTACTCAGATTCTCTTGGACAAATCTTGCCCTTTCAGCAATGCTAACCAGCTGTTTATTTCCTTGGAATGTAAGAAGAAAGGGCAACCAGTGACGAAGTTGATAATTTCTTGATGTTTGTCTCATGTTATTATGATGAGTATAACAAAAAGTAAGTCACTAGCAGGCAGGGTAATTCAACAAGGGCATTGGCTTCTTTGGTAGCTTTCTGGAAATGTGTGAAATCTCAACATATTATACAGTAAGCAACTTGACCCTCTGCACATAACTTTTACAAAGCACTACAAACTGGATTCCTTTTCCATGTCCAGAGCAGGCTTTGCCAGGACCATTCTCCAGAGGTTCCTGGAGTCTTATTTATTGGCTTCCTCTTCTGTCCAAGTAGCTTAGGGTACTTCAGAGGTGATCTATGTGCTAAACATAGTACAGTTGTGTAGGTGAACTTACTGTAACAGTAGATGCTGTAATGGGTCACTGTTGCAGTTGCAGTCCCTTCCTCCAACCCCCTTACTTCTGCCACTGTTCTTTTTCTGTTGCCAGGGTGTGCTTGTTTTCAAGCTTTTGTATATAGTTCTACTTCATTCTGTTCCCTAGCACAAGTATTCAAGGCTCTTGCCTCCTACCTAGGCAAAAAAAAAAATGCTTTGAAGATGTTTGACACACCATCTACTTTTTATATAGAGACCATTGTGCATTTTAGGCAGTTGGAGTACCTGCAGAGTGTTCAAAGCTCTGGGAAGCTGTCTGGTGCCGAAGGAAAAACTCAAATACAGTAGACTCCCTCTTGTCCGGTCTCGCTTTAACTGGACTCTGCTTTAACTGGCCATATTTTCTGCCCTATCCACAATTCCCCTCTCCTGCCTGAACTACCTCATATATAATTTGCTGCCTGTGTAAACCAGATGCATGGACCAAGAGATCCATAATTATTCACAATAAGTGAATGTTTTTCTTAATCCTCCTCTGAAAAATTTTGACATTTGTTGTGTTAGATGGGGTTGGGACATATATTCTTAGTTTAGTGTGTTGTTATAGCTTTCTGATAGTTTTTCTTCAGTGTGTTTGTAAGTGGTTATATAGGTCTTATTAGGATTCTAGTTTATTAAAAAAAATGTATCTTCTTAGAAAAAAATTGCTGTACTGTTAAATTACCTTTTTTCTGATGTCAGCAGTTTTTAAAAAGTGCTCTTCCTGTGGGCATAAAACACCACACTATGACCCACAATTGCAACGTGTTTACAGCTTGGAGCCTTCTCATCTACAGGTCCTGTGCGTCATCTTTGCTGCTTTCTGCACCAGAACTACTCAAGAGCATAGAGAGAAGCTGATTTTGAAAGGCCTTCTAACTCCACAGACAGGGTCCAAAATGTCTTTGGACCCAAAGACATCCACCTCTTCTCCTTCCTCCGAAAAGAAGAGAGACAAAGAAAGGGAGAAATTCAAAGAGAGAGAGAGAGAGAAAGAAAGGGAAAAAGACAAAAATTAAAAGATAAGAGATCCAAGGATCATCCAGAGATAACTAAGAAAAGGTCTCCCGACCCCACAGTTATTGCAAGTCTAAAGTACTCAGACATTTTGATCAGAATGTTGCTGAGATCCAGACTCCTTTTCCAAAATTGTCCTTTACGCTGGCACTGATAAGTCCCAGGCTTCATTCTCCTGTATTACAAAAGGTAACTTCAAAGCCTGCATCAGTAGCCTCATCCTCCAGGTCTGGGTGATCTGCTTGGAGCCTCACAGAATTTGATGTCAACCAAATGATGAGGAGGTTTTTGAGGAAATAGATTCACCTAGGAGGAGTCCTGGCTGCATCCCTAAAGAAAGGTCCAGGATCAGACCCTTCCACCTCAACAGCTCAGTCTTCTCAGCTTCCTACACCATCTAGTCCTGGAACTGGTGTATGTCGGATCCAACTTCGAAGTCGACAGCACTGGAGACTTCGGCTTTGACATCTGCCCTTACTCACTCAACTCAGGTGCATTTGGGTCGAGTAGAGTCCCAGAGCCAGAGCATCGGTGTCAAAGCTTCAGAGGTAGAGTTGACTCCAAGATTTTCAGAGCTGTCACTGCCAGTTGGGGCTTCAGCCTTTGTTAGCTCGGTTCCATGATCCTCCTCAGGGCCATCAGCCATTGGAAGCAAGAGGGCTTCTGACTATACTAATGTCGGTGGATCTTCTTTGGTTCCAGTGCGTGAGTTGGCTTTTGAGGATGTGGAGAAGGCCTTGGCTGGGCCAAGATTATTGATATGTTCCCAGAGTTCAGATCCAGTCAGACTCCCTCCAAAGGCCGTACCTTCCTCCTCACATTCTGGTAGACAGGGATAGATGAATCCCTTTGATTTAGAGTT
Source organism: Protopterus annectens (assembly GCF_019279795.1). Classification (NCBI taxonomy): domain Eukaryota; kingdom Metazoa; phylum Chordata; order Ceratodontiformes; family Protopteridae; genus Protopterus; species Protopterus annectens. The sequence continues at coordinate 841,060,046 of NC_056743.1, forward strand.
TACTTGGCACTCAAGTCCCATGTTCAATTCCAACATATCCCCCTCCCTTGGGAGTCCCAAGGCACATTCCTTAGAAGAGAACTTCTCAAATGAAGTATATTGACTCCTCCCCTGTGTCTGTCACAGAAGACACTGATTTAGAAGAAAGATAAGGTTCTCCAAGGTTCCCCCTCTGAAGACATCATTGATGAAACAGCAGAGGGGGGCAAATGGTCCAAAACCCATTCTTCTGATGAGTCAGTGTTTCTGATAGCCTTTGGGTCGAACTCATCAATGCCCCCCCCCCCCCCGACACATTGGTTGACTTTATCTCTCAGAAAGCCTGCAGGGCCCATTCCAAAGAAGCCAGACAGAATTGAAGTTTTGGGCCAAGAGTTCCCTCTGTAGATACCATGATGGTAGCAGCAGCCACTAAAAAGGAAGTATCCGAGGAGAGATCCTTAGTCTAGCCCCCTAACAGGGAGTCTAGGGCATTGGATAGATTGGGGAAACAGACATATACTTCAACCACTTTCTCCGTTTGTGTGCTGAACTGCATGGCTCTCTTGATATGCCTCCAGAGGGCTTTGACAAAGGAACTTTCAAATTTTCTAGAGGCAACTTACAGGAGGATATCCAAAAAATTTTGGATTCACAGTTGTCTATCCTACAGTCTTCCTGTAATGTAGCTATGAGACTGATTTCAAATGCAGCAGAGACATTGCGATGTGTCGCCATGCCTGTGTGTGGCTCTGTGACTTTGCAGAAAGGTTGAAAACATCCTTTGTAAATGCCCCATACAATGGCTCCACGTTGTTTGGACCGAAATTCAAAGACACGCTTACCAGAAGTGAATAGTATGATAAGACCTTGTCTGCTGTTTGAATCCATTTTTCAACCTCTCAGAGATGATTTTCCAGGAATCAAACGGGGAAGAAAAATGTGGTTCAAAAAATCTTAAAGTTTTTCACCAGGACACTTCTGGGGATAGGCCTCCAAGAGGAAGAGGAGGAGGGAATTCCATGGGATGTCACCCAAGAAGCAGAGCAGTTCACAAAAATCAAGGTTTCCATGGACCTCTCACTGAGAAACCTTATCAGTGTTCTTGAACACATCCCCACTGCTGCCTTCTGAAGGAAGTCGAGGGACTCTTCTCCTTACACCCTCAAGCCTGGCAAAACATAACTACCAATGTGTGGGTGCCAAGGATCATAGTCAGAGGTTACACTATGCCCTTTTTGGAACCCCCCAAGAATAAAGCAAAGTTTCCAAACACTCCACCCAATCAGTTGAAATCCACAGCAACAGAACTTCAAAAGTTGCTGGACAAAAGAGTAATCCAGCCAGTCCCCCCAAACCAGTTAGAATCTGGAGTCTATTCAAGGTTCTTTTTAGTACCCAAAAGACAGGGGGCCTACAGCCACTTTTGGATGCCAGCAGTTTGAATCAATTCATAAAGCATACAAAGTTCTGGATGGTCATAGTATAGTCCATTCTACCTCTGCTCAGAAGGGACACGTAGATGTGCTGTATAGATGTCCTGGGCACTTAGTATCTTATAAAGATTAAGTGGCAGCCCAAGGGATTCCTCCATTTCTGTCTAGGAGCCAGTCATTGTGAATTCAGAGCACTGCCATTTGGTCTCACCACAGTCCCCCGAGTGTTCACCAAGATAATGGCAGTCTGTCTCAAGCTTCAGGAGATCCACATATTCCCATACCTCAATGATTGGCTTCTAACTGCCACTTGCAGGGATCTACTTCTATCACATCAGGCATTCATGTTGCAACTGTCAAACTTCCTAGGGATCTCTAAACACCAACAAGAGCAAACTACAACCTACTTAATCTGTAGAATTCATAGGCAGCCATATAGACACTATACATTAGACAGCAAAACTGCCCTCAGCATGGGTCAAATCAATCAGATCTGTTGCTGTTCAAGTAACAAATCATCCCAAAGCCCAGGGTCCTCTGATTTTATACCTCCTAGGTCTAATGACTTCTTCCATTGTGATAGTCCCTTTAGCCAGATATCACACAAGAGTTCTACAACAGACATTAGCAGTACAATGGTTTCAGAAAAATTCATCCCTTTCACTACAGAATACATGTTGCACAGGTCTGCACGGATCACATTAATTTGGTGGATTGCATCTGACTCAGTTACTCAGGAAAGACTCTTCTGTTCCCCAGTACCCAAATTCACAATTACCACAAATGCATCCCTTCTTGGGTGGGGCATCATTTCAAAGGGAGAACAGCCCAAAGAAAAAGGTCTTCAATAGAGGCCAACATTCACATCAGTACCTCAGAGTTAAGAGATGTCCTCCTTATGTTGCAGGCACTTCAGGACCGTCAAGGATGTAATTGCCATACATTTAGACAGTATGTCAGTAGTGTGGTACATCAACAAACAAGATGGAACCTGAATGTATCCTCTTTGTTGAGAAGCCATGAGAATTTGGCAATAGGTGATGTCATCCAACCGCTTTTTAGTAGCAATGCATATACCTGGGACACCAAACATCCTAGTGGGTAAACTGAACATAACTATACTACTGCCTCACAAGTGGTCTCTACACAAAACAGTGACAACAGAGCTCTTCAGCCACCGGGGCCAACCTTGCTATAACTTTTTTGCTTCTTACCTAAACAACAGATGCAGAAATTATGCCCTCATCCCTCCAAAGGAAACATTGAATATAATAAAACTTTCCTCAAGCAAGTAAATAAATGCTTGTAGACAGTCTGACAAAGAGCAATAAAAACAGAATACTTCTTTCTTTAAATGGCTAGGAGAAAATGTTTTCTGCAAACATTCAAGTGTTTTTTCCAGTCTGGGAGAGCAATAAAGATTAGACAAAGCCAGACAGCCCTTAGTAAAAGCACAGGCTGTATAATGCGCCTTAGCATAGATAACTTTCCTTTAAGGTTAACCCAAGTCTGGGAGTGTGGTTGTAAGCTTGGGACAGTTGCTCCTATTAGGAGGGTAAAACTTCAGTATTTGAAGATGTACATAGTTTTGTGTGTTAGTATTACGTTAGTAGGTTTTAGGGGTATATTGGTGGGTATTTTTTTAGGGTTTTCAATACAACAAAAACTTTTGTAAGAAGTGGCATAGGCTTAAATGGATATGACAAGAAACAACTGTATAAAAAGTCAGCCTGACAAACAATTAGTGTATAGATGTAACACAAAAGTTGGAACTAGATACTTAACAAAAAAGCTGTTGCATACAAAAGGCTGGAATAATACATTTTTAACATAGTGATACTTTCTGTATTATCTTTAAATGTAAATATTTTCACAGATGTGTGCAAAAAAGAAAGAGCAGTGAGCTATATTAAAATGAATTCAAATAGCTATGTTACAGGAGACACATTTGGAAAGAACTGAACATGCAAATTCAATAAAGAAAGGTTTTTAGGATGGTTATGCAGCGGAATACATGTGAGAAATGAAAAGAGGAATACTTAATTGCAAGAAGAGCTCCAATAGTGATAGAAGAAGATAAAAAAGATACTAATGGTAGATTTGTAGTACTAAGGTGCTACTGGCAAGGGAAGAAGATTACATTGGCTTGTGTTTATATTCCACCTAAAACTGCTGTAATGGAGTTTAAGAAAATTCTGGGAGAAATAATCAGCTTTCAGCAGGGAATATTGCTTATAGGTGAGGAATAGAATTTGATTTGTAGCAGTGAAGAGGTGTCTGGGTGTCCCAGGAGGGAAAATATAACAAAGGAAGGTAGATCTTTGAAGAAATTTATGAAAATATTTGGCATGGAAGATGTGAATTCAGTAGTAGGAGTTCAGAGTGAATGTACGTATTATTTCCCAATATGCAAAAACTGGACTAGGCTCGACAGAATTTACATTTTACAGGAACATATGCATTTAATTGAAGGTTTTGATATGCATCCAATAACTATTTCAGATCACGGCCGAATAATAGCTAAAATAAAAATGCAGGGTAATAAACTAAATATGAAACACTGCCATTTTCCAAGCTATCTGTTGAAAAGAGAGGAACTTAAGGAATGGGTAGTGGAAATTATACTGGAGTTATTAGAGAATATTGAAATTTCTTCTCAAAATGCAGCTAAGGAGTGAGATAAAATTAAAGTGGAGTTTTAAAATAGGGTGAAAATAAAAGAGAGAGGGAGATGGTTAAGTAACAAGAATTATTTAGAGGGACTGACAAATGTTAAAGTATTGCAGAATAGGGCGAATCTCAGAGAACAAGAAGAGGAGCAACTGCAGAATGCTAAACAGAAAGTACAGGATTACCTTGATAATTTGCATGAGTTTAGAAGGATTGCTGTTAAGCAGCTGTTTTTGGATAAATACTGCAGAGCACAAAAACTTTTAGCACAACAGCTCAAGCAACAGAGGGTAGAAAGGGCCGTTGCCAAGCTTAGGGAGCCAATAACAAGGAAGATAACAAGATATCCTGTAGAGGTACTAGAAATATTTCTAAATTTTATGGAAGTCTGCATAAAGCAGAGACGTATGGAAATCAAGAAACAGTACAAATGGAAATATTTATGGAAGAATTAAATATGCCAAAGTTAAAGGTAGATAAGACTCAATAACAGGATAGGACGAGAGGAGTTAAAGATGGTGATGTTTAACTAATCCACAGGAATAGCTGGTATTCCTGTGGAAGTTTGGATGCTAGGAGGTAAGAAACTGAAAAAGATCTGGAAGGTTTTGTTTAACAGAAATTTTAAGAGGAGAAGAAGCACCAACATCCAGAAGAAACCAGAGGCAGCTGTAATATCTAAACAGGTTAAAGACCCATCAGATCCAGCTTCATACAGGCCCATTTCAGTCCTAAAACATGGTTATAAAGCGTTAGTGTCTATAATGTCTAAAAGAATGGCAAAGGTGATGCCAAAATTGATAGATACAGTTCAGTGTGGTCTTGTTGAGGGGAATCAAACATTTGACAACATTAACAGAACATTGATGATCCAGAGGGAAGCAAAATGTAAGAAAATACCACTATTGTTGGTGGGTCTTGATGCAGAGAAAGCAGTTGACAGAGTAAGCTGGATGTTGATGAACAGGGCAATGGAAGCATTTGCATTTGCTGATAAAATTATAAGGTTGATTAGGAGGCTGTATGAGGGATTGGAGGCCAAATTGAAAGGGGGTGGGTTCCTCTCTGATAATTTCTCTTTGAGCAGAGGAGCCAGGCAGGGGTGCCCTCTTTCCCCTTTGTTATTTGCATTATATTTGAAACCATTGGCAAAGAAAATAAGGGACTCAGAAATTCAAGGATATAATTGGTATGGTAGTCAAGAAAAGCTGGCTGTATTTGCAGATGACATTGTTTTATGTCTGATAAAACCAGAAATGGGCATTTCAGTGTTGCGGAACATTTTGAGTTTCAGATCTTTTCGGGGTACAAAATGAATGAAGTTAAGACAGATTATAGCTGTAAATTATGTGCCCACACATGAATTGGTTCAGCAGTATCCATATTTATGGGGACATGATGAGATGAAGTACTTAGGAGTATAGATTAAAAAGAATTCTGGTGTGGCAGCTAAGGTTATGCCGGAAGAGACTAAGGCGAACATAATACAAAAACTCAGAAATTGGAGGCTCTGTTATATGGATAGAAAATGCAAGCTGTTGAAACGTTTTTAGTTCCTTTAGTTTTACATGCAGGTCAGGCTTATTCTTTTCAACCAGAGGAGAAGTTGTGGATAGCAATTAATAAAGAGCTGAAGGGTTTTATCTGGGAGGGGAAGGCAGCAAGAGTCGATAAGGTGATTCTTCCAATATAACAAGGCAGTTTGGGATTACTGGATTTGAATAGGTATTTTAGAGCTATACAGTTAAGACTTCTGTAAATAGCACAAGTAGAAACCTATATTTCAGAGTGGAAAGGGATGATGATGAAACACAGGGGAAGCTCAAGAAACAAGGAGAGACTGGAATTTTAGATGCAGATCCTTAAGGAGAATAACAGTAACTGTACAGAATATTATATTCATAACATAGCAGAAAGTATTCTAATAATGAAGCCAACATGGGAATGGAGAAAGTAGATTCTGCTGATAAGGATGACAGCAATTAGGGATACAGACAGTAGGCAACAGGGGACTGGAATTTATTGGAGAAAAATGGCCAAAGAACCAAGGTATTGGGAGCAAATAATTAGAGAGGTGAAAGGTAATAGAATGGAAAGAGGCCAAGAATTTATTTGGATTGCAGGCTAGAGATTGCCTTCCCTATCAAGGATTGATGTCAGAGTAGAGGCAAAGAAAAAGAAACAGGGGCATCCTAAGTGAAAGACTAGCACTAGTAGAGATTTTAGTCGAATCTAAAAAGCTGCTGTTAAAAAGGAGTAATTAGTAGAGCATATAAAATATTGTATGGTAACTGTAAGCATCAATTTGAGGAGGTTAGAAAGGATTGGGAAGAAAGATTGAATGAGCAATTCACAAAGAAATTATGGAGGATATATGTAAGTCTCCCAAATATGCAACAAAGTCTGGAAGGTTGGATCTATATTACTTCAGCAAAAATTCAGTTCAGCGAATGGCATTTTTGGTTAACTTACATTGAACATGCCATTCGTTGAACTGTTTTTACTAAGATCACAGTACAGTGAGGATCAGGAAATTTGCCCTTTCCCCACTGTAATGCGATCTCGGACTTGGTATATATATATATATAATTAGTGGGGGGGGGCACAGCTCCCCACAAGAGCGGGTTTCAATGCACAGCATTTCCGATGAAATGCTGTTCACTGAACTGTCACTTCGCTGAAGTGATATAGACCCAGAAGCTTTAGGATCTTTGATTGAAAGTGTTTACATAGGTATGTTTATACCCCAAGTAGACCCTAAAGAATTTTTCCTCAGGCAGACAGCAAATGTTGGAGATGTGATGGGGAAAAAAAGAGGTAATTGGGAACATATTTTCTGGGAGTACAATGAGTTGGCAGACTTTAAAGAGTTCCTGCAGACTGCTCTGTCAGAGATGAGCAAATTGGTGTAACTAAGGAAATGATTCTTTGAGCTATGATTCAGAGTCAGAGTTGCCTAGAAATAGTAAGCCCTTGCTGAGTCTAATTATGGTGGCTGCAAAAAAGCAGTTACTCGAAAATGGATATGAAAGTATAAACCAACTGTACTAGAAGTAGTGAATATAGTAACAGAGGTAAAACAATGGGAATTGGGATCTTTAGAAAAGGTAGGAGCAAAATACATTGAAAAAATGGGAGTTGGTGGGAAGACTACATGCAGAGGAGGTATGCTTTTTAAAATAAATCAGGATTTGAATGAGCTATGGCCTTCTTTGAAGTAAAACTAAAACCTGGAGCCGCAGCTAAATCTGGAATATTCAGGAGCTACTTTAAGGCTAACTTTCTGCTATTAAGTAATAACCTGGCAAATTTTCAAGCCCCCATAAACCATGAGAATACTGCTGCCAATGCAGAACTGTTCACAGAAACCCTGTACAAGTATGTTAATAGTTGCATAGAGGCAGCTGTACCCACCAGGAAAGAAGTACAGAACTAACTAAAAAAACAAGCCACCCTGGTGGAATCACAAAATCA
>NC_056743.1:841072604-841179569 GCF_019279795.1 Protopterus annectens
CGCTAAGGTCGGATCCATCTGGATCTGACTACCCACATCTCGGCAGGAGATTCATATTGCTGCAAGACCAGTCTCAGTTCTGTCACACTTCAATAACAACCTAAGAAAAAAAAAGTTGTAGGAATCCTGTAACATCAGGTGAATGTGTAGGTATTTATAGTGAAACTGTAATTAACATGGACACCTGACTGGTCACAAGATGTGTGTTTATAGGCCTTTTTAAGGCTTATGGCACTATTGATCATTGTCTATTACTGTTTTAAGTTGTGAAAAAGTAGATCTTGTTAAAGAAACCATAAACTGATTTGTATGTTTGTCACTTTGGAAGGCAGTTTCTTTATAGTTCAGTGACTTAAGTCTAATCCAGTGGATCAACAATTCTAGACTACCATAAGAGGCTGTGACAGCAAAAGAGACAACCCATTATGTTTACTAGGAACCCATCAAGACATTTTTGTACTTCATGTCAACTGCAGATGTTTCAGCACCGATATGAAACAACTAACCAGTGACTCATTTTTACAGTCTGTCTGTCTCTAACCTAATTCCAGTTCCTCTTGAGCAGTTTCTTCCCTTGTACTTTCAGATACAGACAGTCAAAAACATGTACATCATTCATTGCTTTATAGGAAAGAACCGAATCACCTCAGAGGCATCAGTGTACAAGGAAGACAGGTCTAGATTCTTCACCTGTCCCTTCTAATCTGTGAATTTTCTTTGCAACTTCTCTCTTCTTTGTTTTCTTATATGGCTACCAAAGTTCTGTTTGTTTGTCTAATTATTTATTTAAACGTATGGAGTGGGACAATCTGACTGGACTAAAGCCCCCTTTCAACAGAACCTCAGGGAGAAAATCCCCATATGATAAATACAACAAAAGGAATATTTTAACAAATATTTCACACTAGAAAATAAGCATCACTAATGTCAAGTTATAAAGTAGTCAGAGAAGTGCAATGCATTGTATATAAAAAAGGGAAAATATTTCAGGGAAAAGGAAATTGCACTGAGCATTTCCATGTAATGCTAGATATAGAAGAGCATAATATGCAGAGGTAAATAAGTTATCAAGAAGAAAGAAAGAAAAGAAAACCAGGTTAGTGATTTTGGAAGTAGCTTTAGTACATATTTAGGGAACTGTTATAGAAATGTGTTTTATTTTTCTAATTAAAATATTTTTGAAGTAGTGATAGAGTTAGTATGTTTAATAGATGATAAGTAGGAATAGTTCCAGTTTGAGTAAAGTTATGCCATGTTTATACAAGTGAACTATATAATGGCAGATGGGTTTTTATTTGGTCTCTTGAAGTGATAAAGTGAGAGATGGGGCCATTTGTCCTTCATATCTCTTTACATACTTAGTCTGTCTGCTATGAAAATGTTAATGTACTGTCCATTTAAGTAACCAAAGAGTTCAAGATTTTAGTACCTTTCACTTGATAACCTTCAGTACATATCTACTTTTAAAAAGGTTCTATCAAAATGTATCAGATATTGGCCATGTCTAAACTTAGTAAAGACTTGATTTAGCACATTCAGAAAGTTGATTTAATTGTATGTAGATGTAACTGTACAATCCAGTTTAATATTACATGCCTGTATATTCTTTAAGTAATGTGATAGCTCCCTAATTAAAAGAGAAAAGATGGGGTTGCAGTGCAGACCCTGAGCGATGTCACCTTTTATATTTGTTTGCATCCTACACAGTTTTTTTCAGTCTTAACTCCCTATTTTCTACCCAGAAACTAAAAGTACATATTTTTTTAAAAGGGGGTTAACGTAATTATGTAGAAATATGGCAACCTGGAAGTTAGGATGCTCTGATGTTAATGATATTATTAATTGGCTAATTGGGTGGGTATTTAAAGGAGTGTTTAGGTGACTTTCATTGTTCTGATGAAGAAGTCCTGAAGATTGGGACGAAACCTAGATTAACAATTTCATTCATATGTCATTTGTTTCACCATTAAAGTTTGGATGGGTTTGCTGTTCTCCAGTCGTATTTTTTCTTGGAACAGTTGTGTTTGGTTACCAGTTTGTTTGTTGGCAGCTTCGATATGGACAGCATGGATTCCAGCACAGACATCATGGAGCTATTGCAGCAGATTAATCAACAACTTTTGGAGCACACAGCTCAAATTAAATCCTTGGCCAACAAGCAGCAGCAGTCTGGACAATCTAGCAACTTGTTTGGAAGTTTAGGTGTTCCCCTCACCCAACCCACCCAGAATATGGAAAGGCGAACATCTAATGGGGAGAGCGTAACCCAGAGTGTGGCTAGTGTTAATAACAATGGAGCCAAAACCCTTGGGAGTAAAACTGTATTGAATAATACAGAACAGTGGAAATGTAATAGATTGTTTCCATGTTGACACTAACGCTCAAGAAAAAGGTAAGGAACCTGTTGTCATGTCCCGTACTGAGCAGTTAAAATCTTTTGAAGCTAAATTACTGAATATGAAGAAAGTTCAGTTAGAAAATGGATACCTCCTTAGGAATATAGAACTGGGTTTGGTTCCACGGGGGTTACGTGTATGGCAGTATCCCAATGACGTTGACAACAACCCTGACATGCTTAAAGAAGTGCAGAAATTGTTTGATGACACAGGTGTTGCGTTGATGGAGATAACAGTTAAATATAATGGTCAAAAAAATTGAGCAGTATATGGGTGAATTAGAATGAGACAATGACTGCATTTTGAAGGACTTGTTGTTTGAACAGTATTATACTAACTACAATAATGCATTATCTAATGTGTTAACAGTTGTCGGATTAATTTTGAAAGAAAATTGAACAAAATAAGAAGGGACACTGAAGAATATTCGTGTGATAGGGTTTACCCATTATCCAAATGCAATCGGGGTTACCGTGGTAACCAGAAGGACCTGACCAATGGCAGAGTAGAGCGAGACGAGGAAATGACGTCAGAGCAAGGAAATTTCAATCACTTTCGGCAGGCAGGAACCCCTTTAGGGGATGGGCCTAGACGTTCGGAGAGACTATGCAACAAAGGGCAGGAAAGTTACAATTTGAGAAGGGAAGAAGAAAAACAATATTTCCAGCAGGGTGCTCGTCAATGAATTGGAACTATCCACAGAAGGCATTCAACAGATGCCCATCCAAACGGAGGTGAACATGCCCCATGACAGTATTTTTCAAGTAAGTGTTTTATCTAGTCATCGTTTGAGTCTGGCTTCTGAATTAAATAACCATTTACTTTGTAATAGAGTCGGCATGGCCAGTATTGACAATGCTAATTGTAATTTGGCTAAAGATACCATTGATATTACAGAGGGCATACTTTTAAGGGAAAGTGTATGTACGGCAGTTGAATCAATGTGGGATACCGATGCATGCACGCCTTTGCCAACAGCTGACTGTAAATATGTTTGTGGTTTAAACAGCAAAGTTATTTTAAGTGAAAGTGCAGCATTGGTTGCTGATGTTATGTTGCAACATGGATGCTATGAAAGTTTACCGGACATTAATGTGGACGATGCTGTCATGAATGGGCTGGGGTACCAACAAGGAGACATTAATTCTTTAGACAACAGTTTATTGGAACTGAGTTTTTATCCAGTAAATAGCCCAAATGGCTTTGGATATGATTATAGGTGTACTAATGAAATTGGTGCGTACAATGAGACTTTTAGTCAAAATACCTGTGGGTGTATGGGAACAGGCACCGTTATTGAATTTCAACAGGATAATTGTGTTACTCCCGTGCAACGTGGTTCATTGGGTAATGAAACTGTTGATAGGCCAGTACCTGAGTTTTTTTTCTGAATTTTTTGTCAACAATGATGAATGTTTGCCTTTTAATGAGTTTATTGAAGATGGTGGTGCTGCGGTAGCGTTGTCGCCTCACAGTAAGACGTTGTCCTGTTCGATTCTTAGCTAGAGCGTCTTCTGTGTGGAGATATCCGTGAATGGGCGTACCTTCGTTGAAGGTTTTGTGTCAGGGCCGGCAACTCGGCACGTAAAAATCTACTGCCAATCATTAGCGGACCGGAGTTTCGCTGTGGCGACCCCTAACCGGGAAAAGCCGAAAGACACAACATTGAAGATGTGCAGGAAATATGTAATTTTAAAGTTTTAAGTAATCCTGAGGTTATTACTAACAGTTATGGGGATTACAAAGTTTGTAATTATTCTAAAACTAAGTTAACTACGGAGCATGCTAATTTGCTATCCAAGGAATTTACATTTGTGCCAGGAAGGAAAGGAATATTATCTGAAATGTTGATTGACCTTAAAATTTTTCATCGGAAAATGAACATAAGGTTGTGGTTTGCTGATACGAGTATGAATTATGAGCACAATGTGCTGACTAAGCCTAGTAAATTCAACCCTCCAGCTAATCACATGATTACTTTATTTGAAAGGGCATGTGAGTTAGATATTAGGGAGCATTTTAGAAAGAGAATGAGAAGTAACTTCAGCAACATGTCTGTAAAAGAAAATAAATTATTATGAGAATTAGCATAATGAAGCCCGACAAAGGTAATGGTGCTGTGGTCATGGATAAAAATGACTACATAGATGCTATGTTGGGAATGTTAGTGGATGACACTTATGAAGAAAGTAGTACTAATGAAATTAATATTGCAAATTAATATTGCATATTTAAAGCTGGATCTCTTGGTAGATTATTATTTCAGGGACAGATAACTGAAAATGAACATAATTTTTTGAGGAACCAAAATTAAGTGGTTAGTAGCATCTTTGGAATTCCCAAATTGCAGAAAGGCCTGGATGATGTGAAATTCAGGCCAATAGTGGATGGGAAGTGGTGTAAAACTTGTTTTATAAGTCAGTATTTAGACCACCACTTACAAAAAGGGTTGGTTATTTTTGCATACATCACCAAGGCTTCATGGAATTTTCTAGAGAAGTTAAATAGGATTACTGTTACAGATAATACTATATTACTTACGGTTGATGTATGCAATTTATTTTCTGTTATTCCTCATGAGGTAGGTCTAACCTGGTTAGAATGTTAATTGAATAAGACTGGTCTATACGGCCAAGACCAGGTTAATGTATTTGTCACTTTAATGGAAGCAGTATTGTTTAATAATTTCTTGTATTTTGAAGGACACTTTTATAAACAGGTAACTGGAGTGGCTATGGGGGCCGCTTGTGCCCCCATTTATGCCAGTTATATAATGTCGTTCTGGGAGCAGGAGTATGTATTCTCAAGTGCCTTTAAAAAGTATATTAAGCAATACACGTTTTTTGGATGATATATTTATCGTGTGGGAAGGAAGTATTGAACAACTTAAGGCATTTTTGGAATATATTAACAATACTGTTGGGTTCCTAAAATTTACTTATGAATATAGTGCCAAGAAGATATTATATTTGGATGTCAACTTGGTGATAGATAAAGAGCTTGGGTGTTTGAGATCTGGGATCCACAGGAAAGCTACTTTTTCCAGTTCTTATTTGGACTACAGTAGCTGGCACCCTCGCCACCAAAAAAGATCCATCGTTAAGGGTCAAATGGTGAAGGCGGCCAGAATGGTTAATAATGACCAAGAGTTTATTGATGAATTGGATTTTGTGATGAAGATGTTTAAAAGAAGGGGTACCCCGAAACCTTGTGTACAGATGTTAGGGATGAAATTATCCGTAAAAGGGAAAATGGTATGTACAAGGCCATTTTGATGGGAGTGCCCGAAAGTGTTGTGGGGAGATTAGGAACTAATGTAGATAGAAGTGGTCCAGAGAAATGAAGGAATATTTTTTGTCATTACCTTTAATCAAGATGCTGAATGGTTTATAAAGATGATTCGAAAAAATTGGGGTATTATAAAGCTGGATAAGAATGTGGATGAAAAGATGGGGGTTGCTCCTAGATTTGTTTTTCGGAAAGACAGATCTTTTAAACAGATTCTTGAGAGGGGGCTGCATGGTGAGCTACCGAGTACTAGTAGAGTATTAGGTAATTTTAAGTGTGGGAGATGCAGTACTTGTAAGCATGTTATGGAAACAGGGCAACGTATTAGGGTTCATGATCATTTTATTCCTATTCAGGGGCACTATAACTGCCATACTCAGAATGTGGTTTATTTAGCCAAATGTGAAGTATGTCCTGCATTTTACGCAGGAAGAACTTCTATGCACTTTAGAGAGCAAGTGACTGAGCACATATTTGGTATTAGACATCTTAGATTGCCCAATGCCCTTGCTAGACATATTGGTGAATTTTCAGGGCATCATTTTAAATTTTGTGTCATTCAGCAAATTAAACATGACATCCAGGGAAAGACACTGGATGTGCATTTAGATATTTGTGAGTTGAAATGGCAATTAAGGTTAGATGCCCAAAATTTTCCTGGCTTAAACGATAGCTTTAGCATTGCTCATATATTAAAATTAAAGCATATACTAGGTAGGAAGTAGTATAAATTATTATATTAATATATTAATGTGTTTTGAATGAATGAGCTTTATTCAAAATTTTAAATGTGTTTGTTTTATGTATATTTGTGGTTGTATTTATGTAAATTAGTTGTGTTGCTTTAAGGTTTCAAATTCAAGTTTTATATTTGTTAATTGGCTAATTGGGTGGGTATTTAAAGGAATGTTTAGGTGATTTTCATTGTTCTGATGAAGTCCTGGAGGTTGGGACGAAACCTAGGTTAACAATTTCATTCGTATGTCATTTGTTTCACCATTAAAGTTTGGATTGGTTTGCTGTTCTCCAGTCGTTTTTCTTGGAACATTTTTGTGTTTGGTTACCAGTTTGATTGTTGTCTATTACTGTTTTAAGTTGTGAAAAAATAGATCTTGTTAAAGAAACCATAAGCTGATTTGTATGTTTGTTACTTTGGAAGGCAGTTTCTTTATAGTTCAGTGACTTAAGTCTAATCCAGTGGATCAACAATTCTAGACTACCATAAGAGGCTGTGACAGCAAAAGAGACAACCCATTATGCTTACTAGTAACACATCAAGACATTTTTGTACTTCATGTCAACTGCAGATGTTTCAGCACCAATATGAAACTAAGAAGTGACTCATTTTTACAGCTGTCTCTCTAACCTAATTCCAGTTCCTCTTAAGCAGTTTCTTCCCTTGTACTTTCAGATACAGTCAAAAGCATGTACATCATTCATTGCTTTAGAGGAAAGAACTGAATCACGTCAGAGGCATCGAAGACAAGTCTAGATTCTTCACCTGTCCCTTCTAATCTGTGAATTTTCTTTGCAACTTCTCTCTTCTTTGTTTTCTTATATGGCTACCAAAGTTCTGTTTGTTTGTCTAATTATTTATTTAAACGTATGGAGTGGGACAATCTGACTGGACTAAAGCCCCCTTTCAACAGAACCTCAGGGAGAAAATCCCCACATGATAAATACAACAAAAGGAATATTTTAACAAATATTTCACACTAGAAAATAAGCATCACTAATGTCAAGTTATAAAGTAGTCTGAGAAGTGCAATGCATTGTATATAAAAAAGGGAAAATATTTCAGGGAAAAGGAAATTGCACTGAGCGTTTCCATGTAATGCTAGATATAGAAGAGCATAATATGCAGAGGTAAATAAGTTATCAAAAAGAAAGAAAGAGAAAAGAAAACCAGGTTAGTGATTTTGGAAGTAGCTTTAGTACATATTTATGGAACTCTTATTTTATTTTTCTAATTAAAATATTTTTGAAGTAGTGATAGAGTTAGTATGTTTAATAGATGATAAGTAGGAATAGTTCCAGTTTGATTAAAGTTATGCCATGTTTATACAATACAAGTGAACTATATAATGGCAGATGGATGTTTTTTTTTGGTCTCTTGAAGTGATGAAGTGAGAGATGGGGCCATTTGTCCTTCATATCTCTTTACATACTTAGTCTGTTTGTCTGCTATGAAAATGTTAATGTACTGCCCATTTAAGTGCCCAAAGGGTTCAAGATTTTAGTACCTTCAGTACATATCTACTTTTAAAAAGGTTCTATCAAACTGTATCAGATATTGGCCATGTCTAAACTTAGTAAAGACTTGATTTAGCACATTCAGAAAGTTGATTTGGTTGTATGTAGATGTAACTCTACAATCCAGTTTAATATTACATGCCTGTATATTCTTTAAGTAATGTGATAGCTCCCTAATTAAAAGAGAAAAGATGGGGTTGCAGTGCAGACCATGAGCGATGTCACCTTTTATATTTGTTTGCATCCTACACAGTTTTTCTTTTTCAGTCTTAACTCCCTATTTTCTACCCAGAAACTAAAAATACATATTTTTTTAAGAAGGGGGTTAACGTTATTATGTAAAATGTGGAAAACTGGAAGTTAGGATGCCGTGATGTTAATATTGATCACTGCTGCTGTAGCCTTAGCTAGCCCAAACTGTCAAGCAGCTTGAGATGAGCTGACTAACAGACAAGTTTGGGAGTGAAATCCCTTCAAAGCTTTACTGCCCCTGAAGAGTAGATTCCTCTGAGGCTTTAGAGAATCAGCTGTCGGTTTGTGCTTTCCTTCCTTTACAGGGAAGATGTTTAGATTGGGAAAAACTTACATTTTCTTAATTTTGCTAATGCATTATTACTTTCCTCTTCAGGAAATGTATTTCAAAGCTAGGAGTGTTTTGTTTTAGTAGACCATCTTGAGACTGTAACGTACTTTAAAATAGAGCACTTGTTATTTCCTGTCAGTTTAAACGTAATATAAAGTAACTGAAAACACATATTTCTGTGGAGAAATTGTGTTGGTTTTTCTTTTGGGAAGCTGGAATATTGTTTTAGAGTGCTTTTTATTGTGTTTTTCTGTCAAAAAAGTATTTTGCGGACTGGTAGTGTTTACCAATAATGACTGGCTGTTTTCCCTGGGAAAGAAGCAACATTTTCTACTTGACTGTGGAATAGACTAGCGGTCCCACAGTTGGTCCTTCTTCCAGCCACGAAAAGAAAAAAAATTAGGCAAACAGCCTTTGCTACCACAGCAGGCTAGCAGTTTGGCTCTGCCATAGGTGGGTGACTCTTCTGTGGACAATTATTGTACCTCAGACCGCTCATTTTTTTTCCCTAGATCTCTGTGGTGTAGCACCTACAGCCACTATGGACCAGGGGTTAGCCACATTCTCTGTGGCTGTTGGTGTCCCTCAGTGGGGAAGGGAGAACCACTCTTGTTGGTTCTGGGAGAGGGAACAGGGAGGGTTTTCCTGTTGTGCCAGAATGCTGTGACCATCCCTGAGGAAGCAGTTGCTGCCACTAGTAATGGAGTTGACCCCATTTTCTTGTCCTAAAGAAACAGAAAATCAAACATATATCTACTCCCCTTCAAATGTCTTTGGATAGGAGTAGTTTATGGTCTCTGGCCAAGGTTTTAATTCAGGCTATTGATCCTGCTTGTAAAGTTGTTTTTGGTAAAAAAGAGGTATTTATCTTTTCCTGGAGATATTCATTATTCTGAATCTGAACAGGAAGATGCAGGGAAGGCTATAGGGCTTTTTCCTCCAATTTTTTGATTCATACTCAGAGGATAGCTCAAGTTCTGATTTTCCATGTGGGGGGTTCCCTTTCTTTGAGACTATTGCTAGAGTATGCCAATGTTTTCAGTGGAAGAGCAGAGAGGTTTCTCAGTCCCTCAGAAAATACTATGAGTTGTTACAGAAGGATTTTCCAGAACCTACACCTATTTCTTCCATTCTGTCTGCTATATAGGATGTGTGTGTTACTTCCTGCAGCTGCCCTTAAATAGCCAGATAGGATATATAGAGTTCCTCTGTCTTTTAAATTTTAATATACTATTCCCAAACCTTACCCAGCAGCTATATCTTTAGTTGATCCCACTACTGCTGAGCACTTAGTTAATTCCAGTCTTTTTCTTTCTGATAAGGATGGGAAAATTATTGATAGGTATAGGGATAAAAGTGTATACTTATGTAAGCTTGATTTTCAGAATTTTGAATTGTCAGGCTTATGTGTTAACGTTTGTTATGGCAGTGTGAGGAATGTTTTATCTGCAGTTTCTTCTAGTGAAGAAAAATCTGTTTAAAATTTTTTTTTCTATTGTACAAGCCACTACTCATTGTTTGCAGCATGTGTATGACTCTGTTGATACTTCTTCCAGAACAGTGGCCACTGGTACTGTTTTAAGGAGGTTTGCATGGCTGCATTCTCAGAACCTCCCAGATTGTTAAAAATGAAATTTTTAATTCTTTATTGGATAGAGATTTAGCGTTTGGCCTCTCTGATGCAAAGGTAATCAAAAAGTGTGATGAAAGGGGAAAGCTGATCCAGGAAGTTTTTTTAGCCCTCTTTTTTCCAAATTGTTTAAAGGATTTATCTCCTAATCCAGTTTTGGCAAAGAACAGAATAAACAGTCTCAACAATATTCAGGTAAACAGATGTTCTAGAAGAAATGGCAAGGGGTTCTAAAAAGGAGTCTCAAACCTCCCCAAAACAAGGACAGTCCAACAAGTCTGAATGACTATTCAGGAGATCTTATGATTCCCCTCCCACACTGGTCTTTTTTTTTTTTCTGGAACGTCTGAATCTCCATTTTTCTCTTTGGAAAAAGATTGTTTCAGACAAATGGGTTCTGAAAATCATTCATCAGGGTTACAGATGGCAGCAGGAGGAAATTCCTCCTTTCCAGGGGGGTCATTTCTAATTCTACAGATCATGCTCTTTTGTTGAGAAATGGAATCAGTTTCCTCTTCCCGGGTAGGGAAGGCTTTTTATTCAAGGATGTTCCTAGTGCCAAAAAAGGAAAATGCTTACAGACTAGCTCTGGGTCTTCTTTTCCTAAACCTGTTTGTAAATCGTGCCCAAATTAAAAATGATGTCACTTCACAACCTGTTACCTCTTCTTCTTTCAATATTCCTGGTAACACTAAACTTAAAAGATGCTTATCACATCCCTATTCATCCAGACTTCAGATGTTTCTTAAGGTTGTGGGTGTCTGGATCACATCCATGATGCGAGATTTTCATCCATTTCAAACTCCCTCCCTCCTTCCCCCTTCCCAGTTGATACCTATGGCTTCCAGATGACAGACTGGATTTTATTCCTTGTCTGTGCACAGTCATGGGACTGTATCCAGTATTCCTCAACAACACAGGACTGTCTAAATTAGGTGTTAATGCTTAACATAGCTCTTCATAAGTAACATGCTCTCATATATCACAGAAATTGGAGGGCAAACTCAATCTGAGCATCTAAGGTAGAGCTTTGGGAATTATGAGTAGGGGTGGAGTCAGAGCCTGGATACGATGAAACTTCAAAATCGGTGCTGAGGTCGGAACCAGTCAGATCTGACCACTCATCTGTTTGAACGGGATGAAAGTAAGACAGTATAGATCTAACATTATGGTAAGTACATAATTTCCATTTATATTCCCTGTAACAAAAGTATCCCAGGCAGGTTCAAGGCTTACTCTACCAGGACCTTGGCTTCATCTATGGCTTTTCAGAAAGGGTTGGATTCTAGAAGCTGCTACATTGTCCTTTGTGCATACTTTTGCAAACACCACTATAAACTTGGTTCCTCCTTTGCATCCACATCTAGCTTTGATATGATCATTCTCCAGGGGCTCCTGCACTCTTCTTCCATCTCCCAAATGTGGTTGTCTAAGGTCATTTACCCATATAGCTAAGGCTACTGCAGCAGTGATTAATATGATGAACACAGTACAAGTTGTGCAAGTTGAACTTAATAGTAGATGTTCAAATGATCACTGCTGTAATAGCTGCTGTCTCCTTTCCTCACCCCCTTGTTTTTTTGGTGTGTTTTTTATGCCAAGGTATTGACATTTATTTTCGTTGTTCCTAGCATTGTACTTTCAGGGCTCAACCTGCCTCTGTCTGCTGGCATTAAAGCTCTGAAGTGCTTTGCACCCATACTTGTCTTTTAATCAGATCAGCCTGAGCTGCTGGACAGTTTGGATGCATGGAAGGTACCCAGAAGCTTCGGAAACTGGCTGGTTGCTATTTCCTTGGCAGGATATAACCCATATAACTAAGGCTACTGCCTAGGGAAATTAGGTATAAATGGCTTTTATGAGTTGAATTAACATGTAGTAACGTGGGAGCTTCACCAATTAAAACAGACTGAAAACAACTATGAGAGAGCTCTTCTTTTACAGTGTAACAGTGGAGTTAAATACATGAAAGATACTATTAAAATAATTGGAGCATTTAGCTCTCTTTGTATTAGTATAGGTGAACACCCCAAGTTTGTTTACAAAACAGCAAACAACCTTAAATCTCTATTAGAAAAAAGTAAGGTTGGTCATCATAACAGGTTTGGTAGTCCTAAGGGAACTTTTAACTTTTCGATGTGGATACTGCAACCAGTGTGCGTCTCCTATTTGCTTTCTAACATTTTTTTCTTGACTCTAACTTTCAACCTACATCTACTACAACCTTCCTATAATGCTTCTTTATACTAAGTTTTACATATAAATTCAGTGTTTACAAGTATATTATACCTTCTTTAGTATACTATCCTTAAAAGATTTTCATTATGCTACATTTTCTAAGAGTATTTCATCTTCTGTTAAAAAAAAAAAAAAAATGTAATCAATTTTTTGGTATAATGTTTTATGTAACAGTTACTACTGTTTATATTGTTTCTGTTATATCCTCTATTAATTTTGTATGTTTTCCTGGAGCTTTTCTCCCCGGGCCTCTACTGAAAATGGGCATGTATCCAGTTAGACTAGCCCGGTCAACAAATGTAAAATAAATAAAAAATAAAATAAATAAAAAATAAAATAAATTATGGCAGGGGAGCAAGTAAAATTAGATGTTAAAATTTAGCACCTTCTTAGTTTACAAAGGGGCTACTGTGGAAGTAAATGTTTAGTATATTTGACTTAGTGCCACACATGCCCCTATTTTATGTAGGTAAACATATTTACAAGCAGTGTTATGACATTAAAAGAAAAAAATAACAGTAGCAGTGCTCTTTACAAATGCAGTATGCTATGTGTGAAGTTTTCTAAGTTTCGGTTTGGTATTCTGGAATCGCTTTCCCCAGATCTGATATGGCATGTGGGAGACAAGGTTAGAGTTTAAGGAGAAGTTGTGGTAGCTCAGATTGACTGCCACAAGTCCCCTGGGTCTTAATGAATTTGTATCCATTAACCTGCTGCTAAAATTACAGGCTACGAAGCTTTGAATCAGTTATTGGGGTGGTATACATTTTTATATTTTTCATACATTAATTGATTTGGCTTATAAATTTAGTACAGTTTTAAAAAATGTGGGTTTTCTAAAAAAAAAATTTTTATAAATAGTGCGCTATTTTATTGCATTTTATTGTATTCACTCAAATTTTAGTATTTTATATTGTGTAAGTATGGATTTTGTGTGGTTCCCTTAGGGCATGATTTTTACTTCTGGGCAGATGTTATTTAAATGGGGTGATGTCACAGACAATTAGATATGATGAAGTCCGTTTTCATGAATAATGAAAGTGTTTAACTTTTGACAAACTACATTATATATTCTTTAAGGTTGTTTTTAAAATTTTTTTTGTACTTTTGCCTGAACCATTCTTGGTGTTGAGGTCCGATCTCATGCATCTTTTTCTCTGGTTATTTGGTCAAGTTGATACACAGGTGCATCTTTGTATGCTACTGCTGCAGTGATCATTCCAATGTCTGCTGTTATGGTAAGTTCAGCTTACACAACCGTACTGTCAAAAGCCCTAGAAAAATCATGGCAGAATACTTCAACTCGAAGGTTTGCTTCTACTACGTTTAAGATGTATCTGCTAAAAAGTGGTAGCCAAGAACAACTTTAAATCCAACTGATGAGATACTTTTATAAATGTATTTTATCTGCAGTAATAACCTAAAACTAATAAAAAATGCTCCTACAACAACAGCAAAACACTTCTCAAATTCACATCATAAAAACACAGCGCACAGTGACATTGCAGGTGGCAAAACAGTTGGAGTGGTATAAGAATTGTGGTGTGCTATTCAGGTGTTAGTTCATTACAAGTAAATCAAAATAACATTTTTGCAAATTGGAAACTGAGCTGCACAAAATGAAAACAAAGATTTTTTCAGAAGTAGAAGTTTGTACTTGATCTTTTAATTTTGAAACTAATGTGCAACTTTTTTTCTAGAATGCAAAGCTGTTTCAGCATGCCTTTGTACTTTCTTTCATTCTGTATTTGTACAGAGTTGAAGTACTTCAGCAACGAGCTTCAAAGAACAGTTTCATATTTTCATTCCATACAGCATAGTGGCTTTCTCAAGTATAATTAATTATAATTATGATAAAATTTTGGCTTCCTGCTTTTTTTACCTATTTCTGTGCTATGAAATCAATGTTGTGGGTGAAGGGAAAACAGGTGTGCCATCGCTGTTGTGTGGGCACATGATCATCTTTGACAGAATAAATAATGAACTGCTTTGGAAGTTACCTGCCATTGTTTGAGTGATGGATTTTTATTAACATAATCTTCTGTCCTGCTGATTGTAATGACCCATTTATTGAATTTGCTTCTTTTGAGTAATCTCTTTTAGTGATGTTTTGAAACTTTGGGTCTTACCAGTATTCATTTTGTAAAGTCTCTAGTATAAATTGGCATATATCAGATTTGGAAATTTGAATTAAAATGTTATTAACTGAATTGAATTTGATATTGTACCTTGGAACTGCATATTTGGTTTGTGAAACATTCATATTTTTTTACTTGGTGTACACTTTAGAATGGTATGTTGTCTTCTGTAACTTTCATGTTTGTCAGCGTACTATACTTCATTTACTGCTTATGTCCCACTTGCAATGTGATATTTGAGAAACTGCTCATTTAACTAAAATAATCTCTGCTTAGTTACTAAAATTTACGGTTTGATTATCATAACTTTTATTATTTCATTGTTTAATATTTAGTTTTTCCTATCTCAGGACTCTCCATTTGTGTTTCCAGCTCAGATTTATGACGTGCATTCAACAGTCTATGTCTAATAACATAACAGTACTGTAAAGTGCATTAATTGATCCAAGAGAGGTTATTATTGTATTAAATGTATTTGCTTAGCCTGTTTTATTGTACTTTATATAGTGGGGTTTTTTTTATTTTCTAATAGTTCTAGTTATATCTTGCCATTTGTTGTGTATAATTATATGTGCATATGTAATAGTATAACAGTTTAATATAATACAGTACTAATGTTTACATACTTTAATTGAACTGATTGATACACTGACTAACTAATCTACTTGCATGTCTTATATCTGTGAGAGCCCTGTCTGGTCTCCTCCATACCGTTTTTCAGGATTTTCCTGACTACAGAGGAACATTTGTGTCATTCACTGCTGTTTCTAAGAATGCCTTTGTGGAAATGTTGAATATCTCTCTGGACATTTCTCATCACACTTCTTGGCTGGAGACTCGAACACAAGTTTGCATTCATTACACTGTATTTGGTGCATATTGCTTTTGAAAAAATGTTACTTTTTTTTTTTTTCTTCAGGGACTTTTCATTCTTCAGTATTAACAATAAAAAGGTCTCAGCTGCACACAGCTCTTTATAACCCAAGTTTCTTTTTTTTTCCTGTGGAACTTTGGTATAGTCTCAGTCTATCCTCGGCTTTCAAAGAATATGTGTGTTTTACTCATTTCAGAACTTTTATATAGAATGTTTCTTTTCAGTCTCTGGTAGTGAAATCACATTTTGTATGTTAAATATGAAATTGATCTGATCTTATGTTATCCCACCAAATTTGAATTGTGGGATATTCACCATAAGGCAGATTCAGTTCAGCAACCAGCCACTTTACCAAGTGCTCAAGCTACTTCCCTAATCCTATCCTGCACCTGTTGTCTATGTTTCTTCTGGTATCTTTTTCTACTTCAGCAATAGGGACTGCATGACCAGTGCTGAGATAACTTTCTTCAAGTTAACTATTTGCCAGCCCCATTAGCATTATTCTCATCCACTTTGTTATAGATTTTTTTTCTTTTTCCTGACCTTTGAGGATAATATTAAAAACAAATTCTTCTTCTTCTCATTTTTGCAACTAGGTGCAGAGACTTAGTAACTTCTGTTGGCCTTATTGTTAGCCATTTTTTCTTCAGTATATATAGTTATAGCTATATACATATGTCATGTCTGTATTCTTAGAGTGTAGTTGTACCTTTATTCATTGTTGTTTGTGCTGTTCTTAACTGTTGCTTATTTTTTACTAGTTTGGGTGTTACTTTTCCTTTTGGCATGGACAGGGGTTCACATATTATGGCCACTGTGGCCATAAAGTCCTGCCCCACAATACCTGCAATCTCTATGTAGTGTGTTTGTGGTCAGAACATCTTCATTTTGACTGTGATATTTGTAAAGGCATTGGCCTTTGCTCTCAACAAGAGAAGAAAAAGAACCTTATTATGAAGGGTTTACGCCCTCCTCCTTTCACCAGAGCAGACAGTCATAAATATAGATGCAAGGATAAGGGCAACAATAAAGAAAGAGAAGGATTTAAGGAGAAGACAAAAAGAAAAAAGAATCTTAACCTTGGCACTCTCCATCAGCAAAAGTTCCTCAGATCACCTCTTACTGTTGGCCTTGGCCCAGATTGCGTCAGTGTGCCATAATTCCCTGTGTGCTGGGCCTTCCTGCATTGAAACAATTATCATACTTGACAACGAGTAGGTGCTTTTCTGAAAGAGAGCATCTGAAGTTGTTTTTCATTTGGTCTTCAACCTGTGGGACTCAGATCCAGCATGGATCCGACTTGGCCATATACTCTGGCATCAGAGCTGAAATCCAAGCTCCTCCCCTACCCGTAATGCCCCGCTCTCCCTCCTCCCCCCAGATCTCATTTGCAGCTCATTTTGAGCAGCACAAATTGCTGTTTGCCTGAGCTCTGCCAATTAAGTTTTTCTTGTGGGTTTTTAATTCCATTTTCAGAAAAAAAAAAAAATCTTTCTATCCTTTCTCTCACTGTCTACCGTTGTTCTTTTGTGTGGAGTGTGTGTGTGTGTGTGTGTGTGTGTGTGTGTACGCGTGCGCGTCTTGTCTCCATGGCAGACACTCCTAAGCCGGGATTCAAAAAGTGTATGGAGTGCGGGCACAGGATTCCTCCCTCTGGTGCCCACAGTCTGTGTGTGGTGTGTTTGGGGGTTCCCTACCTTGATTCCTCCTGCTCGATTTACGTGGGCTTCAACCCCCATGTGCTTATCGATAGGAGAAAAAAGCTTATCTTAAAGGTCCTGTTAGCTCCCTCTGCTGAGGCCTCAACACTGTAATTGTTGATGTGCTGCATACCACTGTAAAAACATGTCTTTTATAATTTGTGTGTATACTAATCATGTCTAAATAACTAAATGTATCTGTAATTTTTCTGTGTGGAGCTTTTCTCCCTGGGCCACTGCTGAAAAAGGGCCTTTTTGGCTCAGTTAGACACCCCCGGTTAACAAATGTAAAATAAATAAATAAATACTTCTATTCCTGAGTACAGACAGGTACTTGGTACAATCCTGTCTGTATGGCATTGTGGGTAATTCTCTTTCTCCTCTGTGTCTATAATGTTAACATTGTACTGCTATAATTAGGTTCAGTTACACATTGCACAAGTCATTGTTTGCTGAATGAAGCATGAGAAATACATTTATTCATTAAAATAAATAACTGTAATATATGTGCACATTTTTAATCTGTGCAGATACTCCACAGGTTCATACTAGGCTATCATCTGCAGAGTATTACAAACCTAGCTAATAGTCAGTCCATACAGCCTACATTGACCTTGACCTTGCAACAGGCGACACAATACCCCACTCGGTATTGTAGAAAAACTTACCAGCTTAAATGTAAACCCATATGTCACAAGATGGGTTGCAAACTGGCTTAAGGACAGAACCCACAGGGTTAGAGTTGCTGGCGCTATGTCGGACTCCAAGCCGGTCACAAGTGGTGTCCCACAGGGCTCGGTCCTTGGCCCCCTATTGTTCGGCATCTACTTCTCAGAAGTACAGGCCAACATGGGAGGACTTTGGCTGATAAAGTTTGCAGACGACTGCAAACTGGGCGCCATAGTGGAAAGTGCATTGGACACGGATATCCTTCAGAAGGGACTCACGGAAACAGATAGCTGGTGCCAGAGCCATGGCCTGAAGTTAAACGCCAAAAAATGTATAGTCATACCCTTCGGGAAAACAAGGTAACCCCAAGCTACCATATAGGTGGCAATCCACTAAGCACAGAAGAGGTTATCAGGGACCTAGGGACCCAAGTTGACAGTGGCCTTTCTTTTGACACTCACGTTGCTAAAGTGGTTAGAAAGACCCTCTACATTGCCCACCTGATCATGAAGGGATTTACATCCAGATCTAGTGAGGTCATTGTTCCCCTGTACTCTTCACTTATCAGACCAATGATCGAGTACAATGCCCCATTCGGGATGTATCTCACCCGACATCTGCAGCAATTGGAGAGACCCCAAAAGTTCCTCACCAAAAGGATAAAGGGACTCCAAAATCTGTCATATGCTGCCAGATTGAAGAAACTCCAGCTCTATTCAGTTGCATACCGTCTGCTCAGAGGTGACATGTGCCTGACATACAAGGCCATGTCCAACCCGGAATTAATGGACAAGCTCCACCTCAAAAAATCCAAATCCACCAAAACCACTACAGCAAGCGACTTAAACCTTAGCATGGATATAAATAGGATGTGCTGGAGGGATAGATTTATCACTCAGAGACTCCCTATGCTGTGGATTAAAATCCCGGTCCATGTGAGGTAGAGCACCTCACTGGCTCTGTTCAAGAGAAATCTTGACCTGTGGATGGGAGATAATCATCTCTGTGTCACTGCTGGACAGAGGCACAACAAACTAATGGGCACAGTATTTTTCATATAAGGAAAACTTTGGGCTAGGCTTATAAATGCCTTAGGGCAGATAGCCTAGTATAAACCTATGAACCTATGAACCTAATATTCACCCTGCTTCTGAGACTCAAACTCCCAAGAAGTCTGAGGAAGGAGATCTGGTCAGACATAAGAAGCGCATTCGGTATAGGAAGAGGTCTCCTGACTGGTCTTCTGTGGCTAAACCTCCCACCAAGTCTAGACCTGAAATGGCCCAGGGTTCTCCTCCGCTCCAGTCTCCTCATTTCTCCCCAGAGCTGGAGAATTGCAGAGCTAGGTTTCCTGTCTCTGCCGCTCCTCAGCTCCATTCCAGCCCATGGTCAGTAACTTCCACTGTCTGGTCCACTCGGAGCCTGTCTGAAGCCGAGGTGGACAGGCTGATGAAGTTTTTTCGGGCCCAGATTCAGCTTGGGGTCTTGCTTGCTCTGTCCCCCTCTGGAGCCGTTAGCACACAGTGTGGTTTCTTCCCAATATCTCCTTCTCTGATCTGACCTTCGGTTTCAGAGTCCTTGGGTCTGAGGTTTCCTAGTGTTGAGGTCTCTGCGCCTATGGTCCCTTGTACCTTGATGCCGACAGTTACCTTGAGCTGTTTGGCTCCCATGTCTTCAGACTGGACTGACTGTCGGAGCCATAGCTTTGGTGTCCATTCCAAGGGGTTGGCGTCGGCTGCGAGGCTTTCAGAGCTATCCCTTCCCCTCGGGGCTTCGGAGCTGACAAGTTCAGTTCCAACTCTCCGTTCAGCACCGGGCGGCTCTGACACAGTTTCAGCTCTGGGTGCGCTGCCTTTTGGAGTCCACTTGCTTTGGCTTTCGAGTGGTGCAGAGGGTCCTCTCGGCTCCTTCATGAGCCTTGACACTTTCTTCCTCGGATTGCGTCCTGGCTTCTTCTGTTTCTGGGCCGGAGTCATCTGTCCTTTCCCCTCAGGGACAGCCTGTTGCCAAATTGCCCCAGGACATTCCACTTCAGGAATACCGCAAAGCTTCCGAGTCCTCTCCGGAGCTTCCCCCAAGGAAGCACTCTTGCACGTATGCTCTTAAATACCCCACCAGAATCTCTCATGGAAGATGCAGATTTGGATGAGGGTGGAGGGTTCCCCCCGATCACCCCTGGGAAATCATGGAGATTCTGCATCAGACAGGTGGGTGGTCTTCCCTCAAACCCAACCCTGATGAGTCTGTATTCCTGGAGGCATTTGGTACAGGGTCTTCTACATCTTGGGTGTCCCCGCTGTGGATCCTTTGGTGGATCTTATCTCTACTAGGGCATGGAAGGAACGTGACATGGTTGACCCCATTCCTAAGCACCCGGACAAAGTACTTAGTGCCCCTTCAGACAGGCCTCAATTGGTCCCAGGGTTCCCCAATAGATCCCATGATGGTTGCAGTGGCCACCAAGAAGGAGCTGGCCCAGGAGGGCTCCTCGGTCCATCCTCCAGGCAGGGAGTCAAGGGCTATGGACTGCTTTGGGAAGTGGGTGTATGCTTCAGCCACCTTTGCTCTGCATATGCTGAACTATTTGGCCCATGTCACCAGACTGCAGATGGACCTAGTTAATGAAGTCTGCGAGTCTGCCCCAGGGTCCATGTCGGCAGAGGAGAAGAAGGTTTTCTCTTCCTGTCTGGCCACCCTAACTGCCATTTTGAACAGGTCCATGAAGCTCCTCTCTCATGCAACTGAGGATGCCTCTAGGACAGCAAGGATGGGTGTTGCCATTAGGTGGCATGCCTGGCTCTGGCTTTGTGCTTTTTTGGAACCCTTTATGATGTGATTCACTAACACCCCCTTTGACGGGCCAACTTTGTTTGGCAAAAGTGTTCGTGACACTCTTACCCAGGGCAAGAATGATGGGAAGACGTCTGCCATCAGGATCCGCTTCTCTACTCCACAACAATCCTTTTCTAGGAATCAGCATGGGGTCAAGAAATTGTGGTTTCAGAAGTCTCAGAGTTTTTCCCTGGACACTCAGGGTCAGTCTTCTCCCAGGGGCAGAGGGAAAAATGACAGACGTCGCTCACAAGGCAGAGGGGGGGGGGGTCCGAGGAAAAAGGGGTCTGAAGATTCATTCTTGGACAGACCCTTTTAGCATTCCTAAAGGATTGCCCGACTTCTGTACTCTGAAGGCAGTCAGGGGACATTTCTACCTGCACCCAACAGCCTGGGAGTCCATCACAAACAATTGTTGGGTGGTTCAAATCATATCCAGAGGTTATTCCATCCCATTCCTTCATTCTCCCTCTCCAGAGAGAAACCTCCTGGATGTTCCACCCAGTCAACGGGAGACAGCAGCCATAGAAATTGCCAGGCTGCTGGAAAAATTAGTCATCCAGCCCATCCTTCCA
The DNA here is from genome assembly GCF_019279795.1 of Protopterus annectens. Taxonomy (NCBI): domain Eukaryota; kingdom Metazoa; phylum Chordata; order Ceratodontiformes; family Protopteridae; genus Protopterus; species Protopterus annectens. Next base: position 841,093,781 of record NC_056743.1, read on the forward strand.
AACAACTCTGGATCAGGCATTTATTCCTGGTGCTTTTGGTGCCAAAGAAAATGGGGGACTTAAGACCCATTCTGGATCTTACTACCCTGAAACCTGTCCATTGCCAAGATGAGGTTTTGGATGGTCACCCTACAGTCCATTCTGCTATTTGTGCAGACAAACAACTGGATTTGCTCGGTAGACTTTCAGGATGCATACGATCATATGAAAATGAACAGAAACTCCACACATGTTCCTTCGCTCCAGCTGGGAGCCAATCATTTTCAGTTCACAGTGCCCCCCTTTGGACTCACAACTACCCCTCAGAGTCTTTGCCAAAGTGATGGCAATAGTCGCGGCTCGCCTGCGGCTGCAGGGGTTTCAGGTCTTCCCGTACCTGGACAATTGGCTCTCCGCTCCCTACTGGCATTGGCTTACTCAAGCCATGGATCATGTCCTCCTTCTAGCTCCTTCCCTGGGCATTACAATTAATCTAGCCAAGTCAAACTTGAAACCGGTTCAGGTGTTGGACTTTATAGGTGTTCGGTTTGATATGATACAGGGTAGGGTGTTTCTGTCTCCAGGCAGGTTATTGTCGCTCCAACAACACATGAAGTCTTTTCTTCAAATCCCTCTCCCCCCAAGCAGGCATTGTTCTTCAGGCATTGGGGTCCAGGGCGGCCAAAATCACCCTTCTAACAACCGCATGCCTTCACATGAGGATTCTTCAGTAGACCTTAGCGGTACAGTGGTCCCTTCTCAAACTTCCTTTACTGCATCTGGTCCAACTATTCTGAGTTTGTTGGGACTTCTTTGCTGGTGGCTTCAGTCCCCAGACCTTCTTCTGTGCCATCCATTTGTTCTTCGTTCCCCCCTCGATCACTGTGACCATGGACGCCTCCCTGCTTGGGGGGGAGCATTGCATGGGACAGACAGTTTAAGGCGCATGCAATGGCCCCCCCACCCAAGCAGGTAGCATTGCATGTGCAGTAAACCATCCATCCCATGCAATGCCCCCCCCCCCCACCCAAGCAGGGAGCATTGCATGAGATGGACGGTTTAAGGCACATGCAGTGCTCCCTGCTTGGGTGGTTTTGGGGGGCATTGCATGGGATGGATGGTTTAAGGTACATGGTCCTCCTTGGAGACCAATCTGCATATCAGTGTCCTGGAGATGAGGGCAGTGCTTTTGGTGTTGCAAGCCCCTCAAGCCTTTCTTCCTACCGGGACTATTGCCATCCAGACGGACAACATGTCAGTAGTCTGGTACATCAACATGTCAGTAGTCTGGTACATCAACATGTCAGTAGTCTGGTACATCAACATGTCAGTAGTCTGGTACATCAACAAACAGGGGTGGAACAGATCTTATCCCCTTTGATACAAGGCCATGAGATTGTGGGGGTGGCCGATCTCTTCCATTTTCTGGTGGCAAAGCACATTCTGGGGAAGTCCAGCATCCTAGAGGACAAGCTCTGCAGAACCATTCTGATGCCTTACAAGTGGTCTCTGAATCCTTTAGTAGCAGACATGATTTTCAGAAATGGGGTCATCCTTGCTGCGATCTCTTCACCTCTCCTTCCAATGCGAAGTGCGGTGAGTTTTTCACTCTGATTCTGCCCACCAGGGGAGTCCCCCAGAGATGCGCTGGTCCATGCTTGGCCCTCTGGTCTACTTTATGCTTATCGTCCTCTTCCTCTGATCCTCAAGTTTATTCAGAAAGCACAACAGTTGAAGAGCAAAATCATACTCATTGCCCCCTTCTGGCCTTGCCAGGTTTGGTACCCCACTCTTTGGTCTCGTCTGGTGTGTTCTCCATGGACTCTGGATCTGGTCCCGTATCTTTTTCTTTTGTCAGAGGTTCCTCACCTGGACTTAATTAGCTTGAAGCTCAGTGCTTATTTGCTGCAGTTTCCCTGATGGCCAGGACTCCCAGGCTCTCTTCCCCTGTCAAAAAGATATTGGTTCTGGCTCACAAGGCTGCTACCAGGAAGATCTATTCCAGTAAGTGGAAACATTTCTCTATCTGGACTTCTCAGCACAGTCTGGATCCATTTACAGTTCCTGTCCCTGCTATTTTGGATTTTCTACCTCATAGTTTTCACAATGGCACTAGTTTTTCTACAATTAAAGTTCAATTGGCAGCAATTTCAAATTCCCATGTGGGGGAAAATTCTGCCTCCTTGGCTTCTTCTAAGTTTTACAAGGTCTTTTTGAAGGGGACTTTCCTTCTTCAGCCACCTATCAAGGACCCCATGCCTTTTTGGGATCTAACTCTGATCTTACAGGCTCTGGTTTACCCTCCATTCGAACCAGCTGCCATTATTGATTTACAGTTCTTATCATGGAAGACAGCCTTCTTGGTGGCTATTACATTGGCCACAAGGGTCTCTGAGCTGCAGGCATTATCTATCAAGCCCCCTTATCTGCTGTTCCATAAGGACAGAGTGACTCTTTGTACTAACCCAGCTTTCTTACCAAAGGTGGCCTGTGAAGCTAATATTAACTAGGTGATTAAATGTCCAGTCTTCTTTTTCAAATTACCAGAACAAACAGGAATATAAATTACATTTATTTTATGTTCACAGACAGCTGTGATTTTATTTGTATAGAACCAAAAGTTTTCGACAGTTGGATCAACTTTTTGTATCCTTTTCTAAGCCACGCTTGGGAAAGCGTATGTCTAAAGTCACTCTTGCTCATTGAACTTCCAGCTATATTTCTACGGCTTACTGTTCCAAAGGTTTGTCTCTACTGGGTCCCGTCCAGGCGCATTCTACCAGATCAGTGTCTACTTCTCTGGCCTTTTGGTCCAGGGTTCCTATTGATGATATCTGTTCAGCTGCTACATGGTCCTCTTTGCATACTTTTATCTTCCATTACAAAATTGATATTCTCTCCAGGAGCAGGAATTATTTTGGCTCAGCTGTGCTCTAGAATATCCTTCCATGAGGACCTCCCATGGTTATTGTAGCTAGGGACTCTGTCCCATAGGTTGAAGACCAAATGAAAAACAACTTCAGATATAGAAGTTATGTACCTACCATAATGTTCCATTTGAGTTGTTGCTTTTCATTTGTCTTCCACTGTCCCTCCCTCCTTCCCCTACCTTTTTGGCCATGTAGTGGACTGGACAGATGTAGGCAAAGGCTTCTTCTTGAGTTAAGTCAGTATGTGCCAATGCCTTTTTTGGTCCAGGATTAATTTTTTTTCTGCTGGGGGGGGGGGGGGTTGATGCTGTCCTGCAGCAAGCTCAATCTGAGGGGAGGAGGGAGAGCAGGGCATTATAGATAGGGGAGGAGCTTGGAATTCAGCTCCGATGCTGGAGTATACGGCTGAGTCGGATCCATGCCTGATCCGAATCCCATAGGTTGAAGACAAATGAAAAGCAACAACTCAGATGGAATGTTATGGTAAGTACATAAATTCTTTTTTAGAGGCTCATCCTCCTTCATTTCTTCTTTTAGATCTTCTAGGACAGTCCAGAACTCTTCTGACTTTGACTGCGAAAGGATGATGAAGGATTTTATTAAAGATGAAATTGATGTGGGTGTCATCATATCCCACTGTGTATCTGGAGTGCATTGGGTTGCCCTATATCTGCCCTCAGGCAAGCTCCTTCCCTGCTATATGTATCGGTACAGGAGGTATCATTTCCATTGCCCTTCCCGAAACTTCCCATGTTGGCACCTGCATATTCAGATCCCTTGGTACAGATAGTGAAGCTTTCAACTCATGCAGCTAAGAAGATCCTGTCAGAATTGATGGAATGCCAGTGCCTACCCTCAACATTGAGTTTTTGGCACCTTATTTGTCTCCAACTATTTCAGTATCTTTTCCATTGTCGGGATCTTTGGTGTTTGAAGTGTCAGCTCCAGCGTTGATATCAGAGAAGTCCGGTCTATCATTGTCAATGATGGTGCTGCTGTCCTTGGTGCAGTTGATGTCCACCTCTTTGGGGACAGATGTTGAAAGGTTTTGGTGCCGACAGATTCAGCATTGGCTTTCTGGTTCATCTGGAGGATTTATACAGGCCAAAGATGCTCCAGCAACATTGGCTATGCCTTTGGGCCCCTTTCAGTCTGCAGCCTTTCCTTATGCCCATCCTTCCCATGGACAGGGTAGAGCTTAAAGCGTTACACATGATCTCTATGAGAGACCTCATTAGTTTTCAGTTGATTTGGATAGCTCCCTTCCAGATCCACTGTGAAAATCTACATACAATAGGAGGCAAATGTACTTCCCAGTACAGTTCCTCAACCCTGACATCAACCTCAGAGAAGGGGAAGAATCTCTGCATTTCACTCCAGCGAATGTCATATTTGACAAACCTGTGGAATTAATATAGCAGGGGCCTTCTGGCCCTCTGACCCCCCCTCTCCTCCCTGATAAGAAGGTTCTTTTTAAGCCCTGTACTTCAAACTGCAATGTCTAGCTCCTGGAGGATACCTTCTGTGTGCCCATATGATGGACCTGATGGTGGTCATGGCATGCCAGGAACCCAATGTCGCTGAAGGTATCTTTCTTAACCCATACAAATTTATTCACCCACCTAAGGACAGGCAGCAGTAAGGGCCCCTTGGTGGACTCCATTATTATGGTAGAGGACACTTAAGGAGAACTGTGTGATGATAGTCCAGTGATGCATTCTCCCAATGAGGAGTCTTGGATTTCGGACCAAGTACACTTTTTGAATTTTTGCCTTTAGAGCACTGAATTATCTGAGCCATATGTGGGAACCTGTGTTGATAATGAACCTATGTTCATCACCACATATCCAGATATGACATCATTCCTTTCTACTCATCTCTCATCAGGCTGATTATTTAATATAATATCCCATTCTGTAACTACCTGTCCAAGCTTTGTCACAACTGAATGACTATAATGCTTTTTCACTAAAAAAAAAATAAATTGCCTAAGTCACAAAAACTGTGCAGACCTTCTCAAAACCTTGTCCCTCTACATGACATCATACAGGCTATGAAGAGGTGACCCCCTGCCTCAGGTATGGAGGCACAACAGACCCTATCTTTTCAGACCTATTACACACGTCCAGTGGTAGTGAAAACACCCACTCAAGGGATCTTATTCTATTTTGCAACATAAGTAGAACATGTTGAAGGGAGAGGTATGTATCACAGAGAATACCTCTTCTGTGTAACCTTCCTCCACTTCACATAAAAAAGTACTTTTTTTACTCTATTCACCCTGGTTTAGCACCCATGTCTCTCATGGATAGGGGCAATGAGTAAATGTCCCAGTATTCCTTTTTCTGCCTGCCTCTGGTTGATGCACAAACTATAAGTTCTAAAAAACATCATGGGAATGTGAAGCTTGGTGTCTTAAGATCATCACAGATCAGTAGCTTAGCAAGTACCTGTAAACCTTTGGATCCACAACTGGATCTCCTTTCCCATCTGCCTGGTGAGAGTCAGTCATACGTTTTAGTCTATCCATTTCCAGTGATGGTCACAGACCCAGACTATTCCAACAGAGTAATCAAAATTCTCTAAACCTCACAGGAATAATCTAAGTGCAGATTATGTAAGAGCAGATGGAAATTTTTTCCATCAGGGCTTGGATCCATTCTTCACTTCAATTTACCTGGCTTTACACTTTTTCTCTTCCTTTTTTGATTCTGGTTCCAGTTATTCTACAGTTAAGACCATTTGGCTGCCATCTCCAACTTCCAATGATGATTTTCATCTTTTGTTTTCCTTGGCAGCATAAAAGGCCTGTAAAGAATTCCTTAAAGGCACCCATCTCCTCTGTCCTGCCATTAAAGACCCCACTTCTCTGTGGGACCTGAACATTGTGCTGGAGGTGTTGACATCCTCCATTTGAGCAAACTCCTTCTGTTGACCTGATTTTTTTTTTATTTTAACACTTTGTTTCTGGTAGCCGTCACTTCTATTAAAAGGATTTCAGAGTTATTTGCCCTGTCCTCCTTGCCTCCATATCTGATGTTTCACAAAGCAAGGGTTTCTTGCAGAACAACTTCATCTTTTATGCCTATGGTTGCTTCCGAGTTTTCTCTGAAATGAATTGTACATCTTCCAGTCTTTTTTTTTTTTTTTTTTTACTAACTACTCCCGCAAAAGGGGGATTAAGTGCTCCACACCTTGGATATTCACAGACGGTCATATTTCTGTTGAGGATTACTATTGTTTTAGTGATCTCTACAGTATCTGTTCTCTAAATAATGTGACAAGAGGTTTTCAAGATGAGAATATCGAGGACTTCTTGTTCATACAATGTCAAATATCGAATCTACTGACCTGCGTGGACACTGGAACAAGTGCTAACAGGGGTCGGCAATTCCTTTTGTTCGAGCAAATGAACAAATATACAAGAACATTCATCCATCTATTTGCTTAACTGAATAAACTACTTGAAACTTAAAGATGATGTCTTTATTCCTCCCACTAGGAGGGTGCCAAAGAGAGAGTCTCCTGGATCTGAAGGCTAAAGTGATTTTATATAGACTAATGCTTTGTCGTCAGTCTTGTCACCCTCTGGGTTACAGTTGAGATATCAGACCTGACTTGAACTTTCTGGATTGCCTCACTTCTTTTTTTAACAAGTAAGTGTTTCATCTTTACTTCATTGCCCTGGATTTTTTTCTCAGTAATTATTGGTGCATGATATGAAACAGTTACTGAATATCTGTTAGAGTTCTCTATTAAATGCACATGTTCTCTGAAATACAATTTCTGATCAGTCTAGCCCAGTTATTGTACCTTAGTGAATAATAATGTAAATTCTCTCCGAGCTCTTACTAATTCACATCTTTCATATTAAATATTTTTATAATATCTCTTCAGAAATCTACCATCTTTTGTTATATTTTTCCTTCTAGCCCCCCAGATATATCCTCATTGCTCAAATCAAATTCCACGCCCCACCTGTAAGTAATATTCCTTGCTGAAAGCTGATTATATCTCCCCAAAAATTTTAAACTGCATAATAGTAGTTTTAGGTGGAATATAAATACATGCCAGCGTAATCCTCATTCCTTGCCAGTAGCCCCTTACTACCACAAATCTGCCATTATTAACTTTTTTCTGTTCTGTCACTACTGGAGCTCCTCTAGCAATTAATATAAGTACTGCTCTTTTCCTTTGTCCCTGGTATTCTGCAGAATAGCCACCCTGAAGTCCTTTCTTTATCAAATTCACATGCTCACTTCTTTCCAAATGTGTCTCATTTACCATTGCTATTTGCACTATGTATTTCTTAAAATAATTAAGTATTATTTCCTTTTGTCTATACCTGTGAGACCATTCACATTCCAAGATAATATGGAGAGTGTTGTCATTATGGTAAGAAGTCATTATTCCCACCTATTATATAAAGCAGCTCTTTTAAATGTCTGTTTCCAGCTTTTGTGATGCATACACCCATTAATACATGCACCCCTCAATGTTTGTCAGGTTAATCCTTTAAACAATTTTTTCTTACCTTCAGCATTGGAACCTATGTCACATTTTACAATATTTCGTTTTAATAAAAAAACCTCAAAAAAAAAAAAAAAAACATTCCTCCCATAACCTGTTAATACGAACACACATAGCTATGTACATCTTCAAATAATAAAGTTTAATCCTCCTAATAGGAACATTTATGTCAAATAGACAGCTGCTAACACAGGTTATCCATGCTAAGATGCATGTTATTGACTGTGCTTCTACTTACACTAATTGGTGTCTATTCCTTTCTTCATCTTTATTGCCCCCCCAGATGTGAAACCGACTTGCATGCTTTCAGAAATCATTAAATCTTAGGCTTGAAAAAACTAGTGTTCTGTGTTTATATTGCTGTATTATCAGCTTGTTTATTTGGAAATGTAAGGGTGAAAAAAGAAGAATGTAGTCCTCTGTTGCATCTTGAAAAACAAGTTGAAACATTTATTGCTAAAGGAAACCGTTTCATTATATTCACTGGTCTCATATTCACTTATTTCAATATAAAATGTGTTATTAGATTAAGCCAAGGATCTTAATTCAGGCATTTACATATGAAAAAGTAATCAAGAACATATCAGCTCTGTATGTATATACCCCAACAACCCAAGATTATAGCCTGTTAACTTAAACATGCTTTTGTCTAGCTTTTCTTCTCTTTTTGCACTGTAATGCCCACATTTCTTGCCACCAAAAAAGAAGAAAGAGAAGAAGAAGAAAGGGCATCTATTTGCTTTAGTAACTTTATCATATACAAGAACAATTAAAATACTTCAGTCGAGTGACGTTAAAGACATGCAGGTAGGTGCATGCATGAATGGGTCTGCTTTCTTTGAAGGTTGGGTGTCAGGCTGGCAACTCAGCACCGTAAAAAATCCACTGCCAATCATTAGCAGACCGGAGTTCCACTGTGGCTTCCCCTAACTGGGAAAAGCCAAAAGATTTCACTGTAAAATGTACAATTTATATTGTGAAAACTTTCCTAAAAATACTGTTAAGAACAGAAATTGTTTAACTTAAAGTTACTTTTTTCCTTCTTCTTTACCTCCCCTCAGAGTCCTTCTAAACATTAATGACATGAAATGAGGTAAATACTTTTCAGTTCCCTACAAGTTTAACAAAGTCAACACAAGTCTTTCCACTTGTTGTTATACAGTTATATTTCGCAAATGTGATTGATGTTTTGCAGTATCATATTTATTCACTAATTTCCATATTGCTGGTCTTCTTCCTGTTCATCTCCATCTTCCAACTCCAAGGTACTCCCAATTTTTTTGTCAACTCCTTTGGACCAGTGGAAAAGGTTTCATTGAAAATGTCTCTGTGCATGCTTTATTATCAGAAGAATAAGAAACAGTTCTTCTTGATGGCTCTGTTTTTGTTGGACACACTTTTGCATTTCTTCCTTAGCCTTTTCTGCATCAAAAATTACTTTGATCTTCCAGGAAAAAAATTCTGAGAACAGTTGAATACAGCAGCTAGACTCTCACCGGAATATATGAAAACCACACTGAATACTACTCCACATTCTAGTTATCAGTGTGTTTTTTATATAGTCTGGTGATTTTTATTACCACATATCGGTTTGCTTCATTTTCTAGTAGCTAGAATCTCAACACTTGTCTGCTCGACATTCTCGGATTTACTGGAATAAATTTGTTTCTCTTCTGCCTGGTATACAGTCAATAATCATTTTCCACAAACAGTCTGCTGTCTCCAGCTAGTAATACTTTGTCCTTTTGACACAGTTTTGTCAGCATGACCTCTTTCTTCTGGTAGGTTTGCTAATAAAGGTCTTGGCTGCTTTCTTGTGATCAGATTTGGAGCCTACACACAATGTGCCCTTTAATTTAAAAGTTCCTGCTGTGGAATAGCAGTCCAGTTGTTTATTTGTGCCTTCATAAAATTAATGTAGTCTGTTCCTTCTAGTGTCTCTAGTACTGCAGAAAATCTCAGATTTTCCCATACATGCTCTGTCCTCTAATTCTACAGTTTTTTGAAAATCTCTTCTTGAGCAGTCTAGTATTCAGCCAGCCTTTTCTTCATTTCAGCCTCTGATTTCTTTTTTTTTTCATTTTTATCAGCTCACCTGGGTATCTTTTTAAAGCTTCTTCCATTTTTCCTGTCTTTTATTTGACTTGATATACTCCTTAAGTGTTTTGTTTATTTTAATCCACTCTGAGTACACCTGACTTATTTTTCCTCTAGATTACTGGAAAGCATGTTTTGCACCAAAGCTGGAACTTGAACTGCTTTTTTTCTGAACAACGGCAAGATTCTTCCCATTCATTGTTTTCTGTTCACGTTTTCTAGCTTCTTTTGTTTTAGGCTCTCTTAGTTTCTTCTTTGCTGGCATCCAGGTTGTGTACTTACTAAAAGCAAAAGGAACAGACTGAGTACACTTGGAACTAAAATACTTGAAGCTGGAAAAACAATGACAACCACTTAAATATCCACACTGTTAAAACCAACGTAACAACTATCTATTCTTCAAAAAACATATAGAGGATTTATTCTTCATAAAATGTAGAGAAAGTTAGAATTGTTGTCTTCTTAAGTTAAAACTTCAGGAAAATCCACAATAAACTGATTGAATTTATACACTTAAATCCATGAGTCATGGCCTGAAAAATAAGCCATATGGGTGCCAAGCCCCCCATGATGTCATATTTGCAGAAAGTAGGAAGAAAAGTTTTTTTTTTAAAAGGCCATCATCGTAAAAAATCATTATTAAAAATCAGCTAGTAAAATAGCATTACAGTATCCATTTTTTTCATGGTCACAAGAAATGACTTACATCACCTTTCTAAAAATTTAAGTTTTAAAATACTGATGACGGATTATTATCATTTAGATCCAGCCAGTTTATGGCATTAAGTTTTAATTGCCAGCAAAGTTTGAAATTTTCTAGTTTGTGTCCACAGACACCTTCTCTCAGACATGACAAGACTGTCCAGGATAAAAAGCTTAAAGTTGTGGTCACGGTAATCCACAATATGTTTGGATAGGGCATTGTGTCCTTTTTAATCCCAATGTCATAGCTGTGCTCAGAAATTCTATCATATAAACGTCTTTCTGTTTTACCAATATAGACCCCTTCACAATATTGACATTGAGCACAGTAAATGATTCTTGTAGAATGATAGTTGAAATAAAGCTTTATCTGGACTCCATTAATTTGAAAGTAAGTCTCAGTTAAAATATACTTGCAATACAAACAACGCCCAATGTCCACACTTATTCATCTCTGGATGTTTCGATTGTTGGGTCCATTTCGTCTCAAATAAAGTTTTTTAAGTTCTGTCCCTTATAAACAATGTTTGGGGTTAAACCTATATGCTTTATAATATGTGTATCATTTGTCAAAATAGTCCAATTTTTCTGAAGTATGTTTCTGATCTGATGACTTTCCAAGTAGAATATTATAATGAAGAAATTCTTGTAATTCTTATGTCTTTTACCACCAAATATGGGTGTTTGTGCATCTGACACCGATATTGTAGCTGCTTCTTGTACTGTTGACCCAAGAATAGGTACAAAATGCTTATGTTCGTGTTTATTCATGACTTCAATCATGAGTTCATTGATAAAGTTAAGTGGGTAACAATGTCTTGAGAACATATCTCATAATAGATTACACTCATCCCAGAAACATTCTTCATCTGTTATATCTGAGCAGCATGAACAAATTGACCTTTCATGACTGCTGTCTTCTATACCTGGGGATGTGAACTCATAGTGAAGAAAGTTGTTAGAATAAGTCTCTTTTCAATAAATTTTGGAAGTAAATCTCTTTCTAGTATTATCCTTTGGGAGCCAGATATCAAGGTGTGCAATGTGGGTATCATGGACAAGGTGGGTAAATTTGAGAAAATCTGTAGTACTGTTGATGAACTCTAAAATTTGGGGGATGATATCAACATCTCCAGCCTATAATACAAACATGTCATCACGGTACCTGGTGTAAAGTTTGCATGACTGAAAGAATTCTGATTCAAAAAGGAATTTCTTCTCCCACTGTAACATAGGTTCATAGGTTGATACTAGGCTATCGGCCCTAGGGCCTATACAAGCCTAGCCATAACAATTCCCTGGCTATTTCTTCCCACACTATTTACTTCCCTGGTCCCCAGTCTAGCAGGGTGACTGACATGATCCCCGGGGTGAATTTCCTTTCTCTCATCCAATCATCAAGGTTCCTTTTGAAGAGGGCCAAGGAGGCGCTCTGCTTGACATGTATGGGCAGTCTATTCCAGAGTCTGGGGAATCTCTGGGTCAGGAACCTATCCCTAGAGCATGTTTTGTTTATTGTGATGACAAGGTTTAGATCCCTGGAGCGTGTGGCTCTGAGGGATTGGGATTTCTTTAAGTGTAGACCAATAAAGCCACACAGTGAACCGCATCATCAGAGTATTAAAACACAGTAACAAGGCCATCCTTTTTTTATTATTTTTAATTTTTGCAACAGTAACTAGATATTATATATATGATTGGTTGTTTATACATATACAGATACATTTTTCATAGTAATTGTGGTTATTTTATGGTTTATATCTATGCCAAGTCATTTTAACAGAAATCAATTAAACAAATTAATTAATCAATTAGTTATTTTAACAATGTAATTAACTTATTAGGTATGTATATATAAAGGATGGCCTTGTTACTGTGTTTTAGTACTCTGATGATGCCCTGATGTTGTTGGGTGAAAGCGCTTAGTACTTCCTTTCTATTTTATTTATTTTATTTCAGTAAATCAGTTCTTGCGGTTCACTGTGTGGCTTTATTGGTTTACAGGTTTTGCATTGTTTTATTGTTCTTTAAGTGTAGCATGTCCAACAGCTCTGGGTTTGACATGGCCTTGTATGTTAAGCAGAGATCGCCTCTGAGTAGACGATATGCGACAGAGTATAGCTAGAGTTTTTTAAGGCGGTCAGCATAGGGCATCTGCTTTAGGCCTGTGATTCTTTTAGTGAGGTACTTTTGCGGCCTTTCCAGTTGTTGCAGATGTCTTGAGAGGTACATACCAAGCGGGGCGTTGTATTCTATAATGGGTCTAATGAGGGATGAGTACAGTGGGACAATGACCTCCTTTTCTCTGTATGAAAAGCCCTTAGTGATGAGGTGTGCCACATAGAAGTATTTCCTGACTGTTGTGGCGATGTGGTTATTGAAGGTGAGACCACTGTCCACCTGTGTCCCTAAGTCTCTTGTCACACTTTCAGTGTTTAGTGTACTGCCACCTATGTGGTAATTCACGAGTACATGTTTTTTCCCAAAGGGGATAACTATACATTTCTTGGCATTGAGCTTGAGCCCATGGCTCTGGTACCAAGCATCTGTTTCTGTAAGGCCCTTTTGTAGAGTATCCACATCATTTGGGGATTCAATAATGGCTCCCAGTTTGCAGTCATCTGCGAACTTTGTTAGCCAGAGTCCCTTAGTGTTGGCCTGTACTTCAGAGAAGTAGATGCCAAACACGAGCGGTCCCAGGACTGAACCCTGAGGTACTCCACTTGTCTGGAGCTGGATTTGGAGTCAGCTACTTTTACAGTCTGGGTTCTGTCAGTAAGCCAGTTGGCAACGCATCCAGTGACATAGGGATTAATACCCAGCGTAGGAAGTTTATCTGTGATTCCAGAGTGGGGGATGGTGTCAAAGGCCTTGGCAAGGTCCAGATAGGCTGTGTGGACTGCCTTACCCTCATCCACGGCTCTGGAGACTGACTCAAAGAAGTCAATCAGGTTTAGGAGACAAGAGTGGCCCTTCACAAACCCAAACTGGCTGGGGTCTAGTGTTTGAAGGTTGCCAATGTCTTTGTTTATAAGTTCCATGATAACACGTTCCATGGCCTTGCAAATCAGGCTCGCCAGACTGATGGGGCGGTAGTTCCCAGGATCCAAGGTGGATCCCCCCTTGTGCAGTGGGATAAGTGTAGCTGTGCGCCACTCAGTGGGCACGAAGCCTGAGGTGAGGGTACGATTAAACATGACACTTAGGTGAGGTGCCAGTTCCTTTTGTAGTTCATGTAGTACACAGCCTGGGTTGTCATCTGGTCCCATGGATGCTGTATTCATAGCTTTGGAGAGTGCGTTTTTTTTACCTGTGTGGCCGTTATTACTGGAATTTGGCAATCTTCCGGTATTGAGATGGGCCGTTTAGGGGTGAAGTTGGCACTGAATCTATCTGCCAGGATATTGGCAATATCCTTGGGATCAGTATATTTAATGCCATTCTGTTGTAGCTCAGAGCATTACCATTTAGTTTCTTGACATAGTTATAGAATGCCTTGTGGATGTCTTTGGAATCTTTGGCAATTTTATTTTCGTAACTAGCTTTGGAGGATTTTACAAGGGATCTCAGCTTCTTACTGAGGCTGGTAAGGGAATTCTTTGCATTTTGGGATTTTCCTCTTTCTGCAGCAGTTTCTTCCTTTTGTTGTAAAGTTTGTTTATGGCAGGGGATGGCACGATTCATGCATGAGTGGATGTGTTCGTACAGTGCCTTAATGTAGGACTCAGCAGTCGAACTTTCAGTTCCTGTCTGCATGGGTGTCATGAAGTTTTTCACTTCTGACTTGAGTAGCATGAAGTTGGCTTTGGAGAAGTTTTTTATGGAGGTTTCCTTACTGGGGAGTGGGGGTGGGATGTGGATGTTAAGGGTGATTAGCTTATGGTTTGACCTGACCAACGAGGGAGTGACCATAGGTGTGGAGCATCAATTTCCCATGTTGGTAATTACCAGGTCTAGGATATTGGAGCCCCTGGTGGGACTATGGATTAGCTGATCCAGGGCGTTGGAATTTATGAATTCCAAGAATCGTTGGGCAAAGATGTTGGTACACGAGTAGTTTTCCCAGTTAATGGCAGGGTAGTTGAAATCACCCAGTATTAGGGTGTTTGGTAACCTACATAACATACATAACAGTATTTGCAAACAAACTCCCACATGCCAAACCCATAGCCACACCTTTTTTTCTGCATGAAAATCTCATTTTCAAATATGATGAAATTGTTTTTAAGTACTAAGTCCGTGAGATTTTCATACACATTAATAGTATCTTGCAGTATTCCTTTGTCGGTTAAAAAATCACAGAACCATTCTAAACCAACATGATGTGGAATGGTGGAATACAAATATTTCACATGAGTTGTAATAAATACATATTAATAATGGTAAGGAATTTGATTTTTTTCCAAAAATTCCATGAATCACGGCAAATGTGTGGTTCAGACATGCCAAGCTCCTTGATCTTAGTATCCCAATATTTTGCTAGAGGATGAGTAATGGATCTTCTGGTGTCAACTGTTGGCCGAAATGGGGGTTGTTCAGTACTCTTATGAAGTTTTGGGAGTCCAAAAATAGTTGGTGTAATTGGTTTACTCACACATAAGCAAATTTCAATTGAGGAATACAATTTTTATCAGTGAAGAGGTCCATGATGTTAGAGCTTATATTCCTATAAGCAATATGAAGCTCGTTAATTTAGGAGTTATTTTAACTGTCATCATTAGGACACCTCATTTTTATTGAGTAATCGGACAAGTTCATAACAATGAGACCAGCCCCTTTATCAGGTTTTATGATCCTAATCTCATGATTATTTTGCACCTCTCGAATAAATTCCTTCTCAGCCTGGGTAATATTATGATTTTTCAGGGCACCATCACATTTGGAAGGTGGCTAGCAGGATATAACCCATATTGCTAAGGCTACTGCACAGTGTTCGTTCGAACATCTACTGCCATGGTAGGTTTACTTACACAACTGTACTTTCTTTATATAATGATAGTTTTTTTTTTTTTTTTTTTTTTTTTTTTACTGAGGCACAAATGACTTTGTGTGTTACATTTCCCACTTTTGTTATATTGCTACTCCCATTATTTGTTGCACTGCAGCGTACCAACACTTCAACCAAAACATAGTTGTTGAACATGACAAACTAAAAGTTAATCTGGTGTTGTGCAAGTTATTCTGGTGTTGTGCATAAGGGCAAATCACTGCTGTCTGTAAAGATGTTGCATTTACTGTAAAGAATACCTCTAATAAGTAGATTAACAAGTAGC
Organism: Protopterus annectens; assembly: GCF_019279795.1. NCBI lineage: Eukaryota > Metazoa > Chordata > Ceratodontiformes > Protopteridae > Protopterus > Protopterus annectens. The sequence goes on from NC_056743.1 coordinate 841,109,292, forward strand.
TAAATAAAATCAAAGAAAGACCGCCAAAAGGTGAAAACTTCTGTGGTTCAAATAACTCACCAACAAACAAAAAACGTATGTATCATCCACAGAAATTAAACACAGCATGCAACACCCAGTAGCACAGGAAAATACTGTCCAAGCAATATAAACATACTCAAATAAATGAACAAAGTTGTAAAATGACGATATTAAAAACGCGGACTGTGTACAGAAGCTGTGTTTAACTTCTGTGAATGATACATACGTTTTTTGTTTGTCAGATTAACAAGTAGATCAATATTCAAAAAGATGTAGTCAGCTGTGTGCACTGCTGCTGTTTCTCTTCCTTTATGCATCAAAGGCAGTGGAGAAAAGTTCCACAATTCTGCATATTTTTACAGCAGTTACTGATGTTAGTGAGACTAAAAACTGCTTATGAAAGATTATGGGCAGTGCATGTAAGGAAATAGCACAAATTTCCCTATGTCTGCGGTACATCATGTAGTCAGAGACAAATTCCTTTGCCAAAACACATGAGAGGCTAAGGTTAAAAAAGGTGGATGGCCTGTCCCTTACAAGGTAAGGAAATGGAAGTTGTATAAACCTGAGGCCGGTTCCTGATAAATAAACTATACTTGAACCATATTACTAGTAGAAAACAAGCCTCAGGAGTGAATAAAACTGCAAATGAAGGAAGACATTTTTCTTTAAACCGTAACTACAGATTCCTCAGACTTTGAAAACACACCTAGGAAATCTAAAAGTACTGAGAGAGATGACTCAGAAATCACAGGAACAAACACTTGATTGTAAAAGGAATTTCGGCTTTGATTTATACACTACAATTTTTTTGAATTAGTGCTATACATGGAGACACCAAACATAGTGACAGACAACGACACAGGGATATGCTATATCAGTAAACAAGGAAGGGACCTACTTTCACCTGCTGTGCTGTGTGGCCATGATGACATGTGAACTCACCAGAGAGCAGGGCCTGTACCTTCAGTCCACTGATATTCCCTTTGATGAAAACACTGTAGTAGAGTACTTGAGCAGTACTTTCACTAACCTACATGAGTGGTCACTGGACAGGAAAGATTTTCAGGTAGTATTATAGAAGTGAGGAATACCAGAGATGGATCTGCTCACCTTTCAGCACAGACACCTGGTAGGAAATATCTGCTTCTGATACTTATGCAGGGGAGCTAATGCAGTCAGCAGTTTCTGTATTCCGCGGAGCCAAGGCCGCCTGTATGAATTCGTAATCATTTCAAGAATGCTGAAAGTAAGGAAGGAAAGGACTGGGTCCATTCTAATAATCATTCTTAACCACGTCAATTTTAATTCTCCCAGCTTGTCTAAATGAATAGGGTGAATAGTTGTTCCTTCCTACTGTCTGCATCTTATTGCAGCAAAGGATTCTTAGTTCATGGAGATCTTGAAATAAAAGTGGCCACATAAGTGATCTCAGCCTACTCTCTTTCAAGAACCATTTCTTTCAGATGGAGTCTGCCAATTTAACATATTTAAACTCCTTTCTTTGAAGTCTGACTTATTGGTAGCACTCATTTTAGCAAGGAAACTCATAAATGCAAGCTTTGATAAATAACTCTACAGGTGCAATGTCCCATATGGATAAGGTAGCTTCCAAGGCTAATCTAGCCTTCATTCCTTCATTCCAATTAAAGCAGTCTCGTCTGTATCTCTTTTAACCTTTTTAATTTCCAGTATGATTTTTTTTTAACACAAGAATAAGTGAGAGAGGCAGATGCAGGACATGGGTGTCCAAAGACAGCTAGATGCTGTGAGAGTAAAACCAAAGGTGTTAGATGAACTGGGAACTCATGTCTCTTTCACACTGGTCAAGCTAGGGCATCTAGTTTTACTTAAGTGACTTACCCATTTTATTACTGTGACAGTAAATGCAGCAAGACTTTTGGGCATAGAATGTATTTGACCAAGGTATATTTTAAGAAAATTTCATCTAGTAATGCATAGAAAGCACTTATGTAAATATTGTGTCACACATTCACCATACACTACAACTAGATGCCCAATCTAAAATCAGGCTGGGTGTCCTGTTATAACTTTGACACCCTAGGTACAACACATAAGTACTTGTTGGAAATCTGCCAGTTTGGTGTCCATATGCATGAGTCCTTCCCTAAGTAAAATAATAGTCATATGATTTTATCACCATAATAATAGTAATTCAATGAGAAGGCTCTACAGCAGTTATACCTTCCCACTGCCCCTTCTCTTGTATAATGGATCCTCTTTTGTAACATGCTGGTTATACAATTTTAAGTAGTTATTAATATATTCAAAGTGTTCAGTATTTTAGTGTTTGCAGATGCGCATTTTTAGCATTATATCTTGTATTTCTTTGTATAACTGAAGTTGTAATGGGGTGACACCAAAATATTATGGAGTGTGTGACAGCCATCACTGGAGCAGCACTGCTGTAAGACATATGTCCCATCATGAGATGGTGTTTCATCTGCCACAAGATCCAGTCCAGATTAATAACTAATGTTGGAGAGTTGAACGTCATTTAACTTTGCTTCAAGGCTGTCTTTCAAAGGTTTACTGTTAGGGTAAGTACCTCACACAAGTGCACCTTTTGAGGCCATTAGCATAGACAAAATCAATAACAGGTCAGTATTATTAAATAACTGAGGGACACTGTTAAAAATTAAAAAATGCTACTGATTAGAAAATGAAAATTTTTGCATTTTGTTATCATGGGTTGTAGAATTTACTCATAATTTAAAAACATATTTTAAATAATTCCAAATACATTTAACTACTACTTTCAATTACTGCCTGATAAAATTATTCATAAAGGTGTATTTAGTTTTGTAGTCTAATCTGTAGTAGTGAATTGTTTTCTTTCCAAGCAGTTAGTGTGTGTTAACCAAATGTGCACATGTGGTTTTAAATTACTGTTATTTAAAAAACTAAAAGACAAAATTACAGTAAGGCATTTTGATACAGAATATGTCTGCGTTTTTTTGTTTTTTATCTTTTGCACAATTCATTTCCCCTACTGATACTTCCATCTGATTTTTATCTGGTTTAATGGGACTTCCAGGATGGCTGATGACTGAGCAACATGTTAATTAGAGCTTTTCCTGTTTAAAAATCTTGTTAAAAAAGTCACTAAAAACTAGCCATTTTGGTAAAATTCGGGAACAGCCTAGTAACTACATTACCTAAATGCCAGCAAAGAATAAATTTGGACAATGCAGGGGAAAATCATCCAGAAACAAAACAAGAAAAAGCTCTGGCTGGGTGTAGCTTTGTAGATGTTCAGCAAAATGCAGTTCAGGTTGCAGCTTTAGTACAAAAGATTATTCCTACTAATTTAGAGGAAAAAAATAAACCAAAAGCACTCAGAGATATTTAAAATAAGTGCAGCACTGTAGGAATACCTAAAATCCAATGACAAATGGCTATAAAAATAGAAGCAGCTCTAAATAGCCATTCAGATGAGCTGATAAAACTGCAGAAATCAGAGACTGAAAAGAAGAAAGGACTGGCTGAACAGGAGGGTACCCAATAAGAAGTGATCTGATTTTGTTAATCCTTGTTCATTCCTTGCGCATGGGTATCGGTTCTGAGCTTGGAACCGAGCCGGCCATTTTCCAAGCTTGTGTCAGCTTCAAACTCTCGAGCTAAACTCTTACCCACAATCTCCATCTCCCTGATACCCCAGATTTTTGCCGCATTGTCATCTGGTCGTGTCAAGCTACTTCTCTTGAGCTAACTACAGTCAGTTGTTGTTTAATTGCTTTACAAATTACTTTTCTGTCAGAAAATTTCATATTTTATTGTCTCTTACCCTATCGCATCTAGCGTTCATAATTTCTTCAGGTTTTTCTGCTTTTCCTTATTACTTTTGCCATGAGATATTCTCTCTTTACCATTGTTGGTAATCTTTTTCCCTTTTCTTTCTCATACCGTCGGGTACTGTCTTGTACCGTTGTTGATATTTTCTATTAATTAATTTGCTGTCATGGCAGATAAAAAAGGTAGTGCGGGGTTTAAGCAGTGATGTCCTTCAAGAATGCAACTGCAGTCATAACATGTGGGTTGTCCTGCCTCAGGCAGCCCTCGGTCGGCCGGATTCCAAAGTCTGGGTCCAACGTCGGCTGATGTCGCATTTCTCTCTAACGTCAGAGCGGCTGGAGTACATAAGCATCAGCCGACGCCATTTTCTTCAGTCTTTCTTGCCGCGTGGTGCCCGAAGCAGAAGCAGTTCGCAAGTGCCGGTCGGTCAGCTCCTGTATTCTACATTTCCGAAGTCATCAAAAAAGCTAAGTACCCCGTTGGGGACCTTTTCTTGCCTCAGCCGATGTCAGAAATTACTGAAAAAGTTAACAATTGTCTTTTTTGTGGTAAACAAATACCTCATAAGGATTTTCACTCTTACTGCCTCCCTTGCCTGGGCCCAGACCACGACGTCTCGGCCTGTGTAGCCTGTGCTTGCTTCAACAAGCACACTCTCAGGCGCCGGGCGGAGTTCGCTGAAGATTTTTTTGGCGATAAATTTGCTTTCACCATGCCGTCGGATCTTCCGACATCGCAAACTCCCAAAAAGCAAAAAGACCGGGACCGACATCCTCGGCCTGCGTCTACCACCGACTCCACGCCAAAACCTAGTGCGAGTGCTCTGGTTCCCTCTGAGATGGTCTCTCCACCGCTCCGAACCGAAGACACCGCATTACCGACGACTCCGATTCCAGACATTACTCCGACGCCAGTTATAGACTTTCCTCCGGATACCGAAACCGAGGAAATGCCCGAGACCATTGCTGTAGACAAGGTCACTCCTGCACGTGGAGCTGCCAGGCCTCCTATGGCCATGTCTATTAAGGCCTACACTAGGGCAAAGGCAGCCAGCTAAACAAAGCATATTGCTTCCAAATCCTTACCTCAGCCGACTCTGGAGACACAAATTATGTCCATGGCTGCTGATTTTATTTCCATGATCAGAGGTTCACAGGCCCATCCTGAGAGAACATCCCAGCCTCCCCCTGATAAAAGGCCCCGGGTTGAACCCTCTGACCCTTCTCCTTCTGGTGAAGACTCTGAGGGCTCTGTCCACTCTGATAGCCAGGAAGAGCTCTTCCAGACCTATGAGGACTCAGATGCAGAAGATTCCATACCTTCGGCCTCCCCTCCTGAGGATATTTCTTTTGGGGAAGTTCTGCACACCATGAGGGAACATTTCAAGTGGCAGGGTCAGGAATATTCTGATTCTAGGAAACGCCTTAGGACTTTCCTTAAGAAGCCTCAGCACAGGCCCTTAGCTATTCCTCCTGTACTTGATGTTCTGGATGATTTGTATTCTGATTCTAGTGCTACCCCTGATTCTCTTCCTCCTGCTCCAGCCAAGTCAGACAGGTATTACAGGGTCCCAGAAACTCATTCCCATTTATTCAGGGCCCATACTGCTGATTTGGAAACTATTTCACAGGGGCCTAAAGGAGTTTCAGCCTCCACCTCAAAAATCCTTTGCCCTCCAACAGGGAAGCAAGGTCATTAGAGAGATGGGGTAAAAGGTTTACACATCCACTACCTTATCTATGAGAGCTTTAAATTGCCTTTTTCATATGTTCCAATATCAGGATTATCTCTTAGAAGATTTACAAAAAACATTAGCTTCTCCTGATCCTTCAGACAGGAAGACTTTGCAGGAAGCTGTACATAACACTCAGCAAGTAAGCAATCACTTCCTGCAGTGTGGATATGATGCACTGGAAGCTTCATGTAGGGCAGCTATGACAGGGGCAGTGATGCGTAGACATGCTTGGTTAAAAGATCAACCTCTACCAGATCATGTAAAAGCAAAACTTCTGGATGCACCTTTGGAAAAGAACAAGCTTTTTGGTGCAAATGCTAAGGATGTGTTAAAGACCATCGAAGAAAAAGCAAAATCAGTTCAGACTGTGAAAGATTTCCTCCAGGTTCAACCCCCCAGATTCAGTAGGAATTGGCCTTCAAAAAACTGGTCCTTTCCTAATCCAGAAAAGTTTCAAAGGAGTAAGAACAGACGTGGCCGAGGAAGAGGCCAATACAGAGGCCCTTACAGGGGACAACAATGGCAGCCAGGAAACCAAAGAAGTGACACAGGGGTTTCACCTGCCCAACAACCACAAACTCAATGACTTTCCTCTACTACCGCCTACCAGGGAACAACTAGAAGCTCCCTTGGGCGGGAAATTTTCTCTGTTTGCAGAAAACTGGCACAGACTGACAATGGACAAATGGATTTTGGACATTATAGACCGAGGGTACAGGTTTCATTTTCATACCTTACCAAGAAAACAAGGCATGCCAAATCTACCACAACACCAAAGGGCAGGGGCTATCAAGCAAATCACTCTGCTGACTCGAATGAAAGCAATAGAAAGAGTTCCACAACAAGAACAAGAACAGGGGTTTTACTCAAGACTGTTCCTTGTTCCAAGAAAGGAATCTCAATGGAGACCAATACTGGACTTGTCTGCATTAAACACCTTTCTAATAGTACCAAAGTTCAAAATGCTGACTCTACAGCAACTCCTTCCCATGCTGGGCAAGGAGTCGTGGCTGATTACTCTGGACCTCAAGGAGGCATACCTGCATGTCCCTATCAGACACAGCTGCAGAAGATACCTCAGATTTCTTCCAGGGCCAGAGCATTATCAATTCTCAGCATTGCCATTTGGCTTATCTACTGCGCCTAGAGTATTTACAAAATGCCTGGCTTCAGTAATTGCTCATTGCAGGCTCCAGGGTATACAAATTTACCCGTACCTGGACGACTGCCTCATACAAGCGGACGACAAATTGGTGTTGACAAAAAACCTGGATTATGTCATACGATTACTTCAAGCTCTGGGATACACAGTCAACTTCCAAAAGTCAAGACTGCAGCCATCCCAGCAAATAATCTTCTTAGGAGCCAAACTAGACACAGCCTCTCAGATGGCTTACCTGACAGAAGACAAGCAAGAGAAGTTAACTCAATACTTCAAAGGTTTAGCAAAACTCACCCAGATGACTGCAAGGAAATTCCTACAGGCCCTGGGTTACATGGCATCCTGCATTCTACTGGTTCCTTTAGCAAAACTACACGAGAAAGCTTCAATGGTACCTAAAAAGCATTTGGTCTCAACACAGCAACAACTTGGAGACTATCATACCACTCATTCCATGCCTACAAAAGGAATTCCTATGGTGGGCCTCGGTGAGCCAGGAAAACACAGGTATGTCATTCAAAAAACCACAGATAACACAGACCATGACTACAGACGCCTCAGACCTTGGATGGGGGGGCGCACATGGAAGGCAGGTGTATACAAGGACAATGGTCTCCAAAGGAAACACATCTGCATATAAACCAAAAGGAAATGCTGGCAGTAATGCATGCTATCGAGGCTTTTCAACACCAACTCCAGCAAGGACATTTAATGATATGGACAGACAACACCACTGTGATGTGGTACATAAACAAGCAGGGGGGCACCCACTCTTACCCCCTTTGCAGACTGACAATGCAGCTTTGGGAGAAATCACTGAGTCTAAACATCCAGTTACAATCCCAGTTTGTTCCAGGAAAAGACAATGTGTTGGCGGACAGCCTAAGCAGGAATTTCACAGATCCACATGAGTGGAGGTTACATCCAAAGGCTTTCAGACAACTCACTTCGACATGGGGCAAGCCAGAAGTGGACCTATTTGCCTCTCACCTCAATCATCTTCTTCCAAAATTTTGCACAAGGACATACCATCCAAAGGCTTGGAAAACAGATGCCCTTTCATTCAACTGGAACTCCCTAGCAATCTATGCATTCCCACCTCTGCCACTGATGACCTCAGTATTATTAAAGATCAAAGCAGAGAAGCCCAAGGGAATCATAATAGCTCCAGATTGGCCAAGACAACACTGGTACCCACTACTACGGAGCATATGTCACACCAGGAGGTGGGCCCTCCCTCAGTGGCCTCTACTTTTGACTCAACAAAATTTCGAAACACTGCATCCAAACCTTCAGACACTGCAGCTAACAGCCTGGGAGATCCCATAAATAACTTCAGCTTATCTCTCTCCAAGGAAGTTCAGCAGATACTAACAGAGGCTCGAAGACCATCCACCAGAAAGGTTTACTTAGCAAAGTGGAAAAGATTCAGCAATTGGAATACCAGCAAGGGACATGATGCATCATTACTGAACATCCCACTCATCTTGGAATATTTGGCAGATATGTTACAGAGCGGCCTCTCATATTCTTCAATAAAGATACATGCATCTGCTATTTCAGCTAGATACAACACTGATCCTCCTGTTTACTCTCACCCCTTACTAAGACAATTCCTCAGGGGAATCAAGAACATTAAGCCACCAAGAAAGGCCCCAGTGCCAGCCTGGGACCTCAATTTTGTCTTAGAAAAACTGACTCTACCTCCTTTTGAGCCAGCAGCTTCAGTTGACTTGCAATTTCTCTCATGGAAAACAGCTTTCCTGTTGGCAATTACCTCAGCAAGAAGGGTTTCAGAGCTACAGGCCCTAATGGCAATACCACCCTTTATTATTTTCCACAGAGATAGGGTTTCATTAAGGACCAACCCTACTTTTATGCCAAAGGTGGTATCTAGGGTTTCTCTAAATCAAGCCATTCATCTGCCTGCTTTCTTCCCCAATCCTGAGAATAAGGGGAAAGACTTTTGCATACCTTGGACATTCATAGACAACTTCGATACTACCTGGACAGAACCAAGGCCAGTAGGAAGTCTGAACAGCTTTTGTAGCTTACGCCCTGCAGTCCAAGGAAAAGCAATTTCAAAACAGACTATTTCTAAATGGATTGGACATTGCATCAGATTCTGTTATTCCTTTCATGGGAAGACTGTTCCAGCCTATGTCAGACCACATTCCACCAGAGCTACAGCCACCTCTACAGCATTTTTAAGAGGGGTGCCTACAAAGGACATTCTAGAAGCTGCTACATGGAGCTCCGTGCATACATTCTCCAAACACTACAATCTCCTCTATATTCCAGATCCAGAGCAGGCTTTACTTGCAGTCCTGCAGGGTTTGATTGCCACACCATCTCTTTCCTAGAGCATACCTCCTCCCCAGCTAAGCTATGGTATTTTACCCACATGTTATGACTGCAGTTGCATTCTTGAAGGACATAGTACAGTTTTGTACCTACCATAAATGTAGATGTCCGATAGACATGCAACTGCAGTCGGGTTTTCCTCCCTCCATACCCCTCTATGCCTAGGGTCCACTCCTATCCCCCTTCCTCTTAGCTGGGGATATCTGTTATGGTGTATTTGTTTTATTGCTCATGTATTTGTTTGGAATCCTGTTTTTGTCTTCCAATTTGATTACAGCCTTCCTTGGAGGGCACCTGGCATCTGGGGCAAGAAACACTGAAGAAAATGGCATCGGCTGATGCTTATGTACTCCAGCCGCTCTGACGTCGGAGAGAAATGCGACATCAGCCGACGTCAGACCCAGACTTTGGAATCCGGCCGACCGAGGGCTGCCTGAGGCAGGACAAACCCACATGTTATGACTGCAGTTGCATGTCTATCGGACATCTACATTTATGTAGGTACAAAACTGTACTTTCTGATGGTGGACACAAACTGCCTACTTCTGATGTACACTCTTTGTTTGTTTATTGTTTGGGAGCTTCCCATTTTTCTGTTGAACCACCCTGTACTATTTGTGAGAACTTTTCTAATAGAACTTTGTTGGAAAGGAAAAATCGGAGGTCTCAACCCCTCCTAGAGCCCATAAGAAAATGGATGTTTCTACTAAGGCTAAATCTTTGCCTTTGTCCTCGGCTGGGGGCTGTCACCAACCAAAACCTAAAAAGGCTAAAATTTCAGCTCCGGAGCTCTCTCAGTCAGCCCCAGTGCTTTCGGTGCCTAGACCTTCGTGACCGAGGCCTTCGGCTCCATTAGTGATTTCGGCTCCATCTTCTCCTGCAGCCTTCTATATATTGGCACTGAGGGGCTCCTCGGTTCAAACCATTACCACTGTATCGACACCGACTGTTCAGCCGGCGCAAACCTTGACCGCGTTGGCTCTGAGATCTTCCTTGGAACCGAAGTCTTTATTGTTGACTCCAGATTTCTCGGTTCCAGCTTCTGCATTGACAACCACTTCGGCACCGATCCCTGTATCGGTGCAGACAATGACCTCGGCACCGATGACTTCTTCGGTGCAGACAACAGTAGTCCAGTCTCTCTCAGCACTGTTGTCCTCTGTGCGGTCAGATGAGATGGGCACCGAGTCTGCCTCTTCTGTGGACAGGCCTGTTTCTCCCTCGAAGCCTTTGCAAACATGATGCGTTGCGTCTTGTGGACCAGGTACTCTTGGCCAGAGGTATCCCACCCCTCTGGAACTATCCTTCCTTGGGAGGTGATCACCCATCTCCAAAGACCCCTTCTTATTCTCCTCCTTCATTGCATTTGAAGTCCATGGATATAGCACAGTCTTCCCCTTCTGCGGTTCCCTTTATGGATCTCACTAAGGAACCGCAGTTGCCTTTGTGGCAAGAAAGTTTTGCTACGACCCAGGATGTCAGATGGACACGCATAGCTTGCTGCTCCACAGCCATCCAGGACTCCGGGTCGGCAGGCTGAGTCACTTAGGGGAGGGGCGACCCCTGTCCTAGGCATACACTCCTCTTCGGGTGGACCAGCCTTACAACTGATGGAGAAGGCTTTCACTGCTGCTGGCGATACCAGACTGTCTATACCTCTGCCCTCTTCTGGTACACTGATTCCACAAGTCGCATCTAGCGGACTCCAGGTGCAAGGGCCGCAGGACATATTCCTTCAGGAATCCCCTTTTCCGCTGTCTTCTCCAGCTTCTCCTGCTGAGGAGGTCCACCGGAAAGGTTCATGTAAGAGGAAGCACATGGACTCCACAGAGGCGTTCCTCACCGAAGACACACATTTCGATGAGGGGGGAGGATCCCCTCATTCACCCTCTGAGGTATCCTTTGGCGATATCCTTGAAATCCTGAAACAGAGAGGTGACTGGCAGTCTTCTAATCTGACCTCTGAGGAATCTGTGTTCCTGCAGGCTTTTTGCACCCGGCCCCCTACCTCCTGGGTTACTCCATCTGCCGATGAACTTGTCCGGCTCATCGTGCAGCGTGCTTGGAAGGCTCCTGATACTGTCAAAGCTATTCCCCGGAGGCCAGATAAGATCTTGTCCCCTCCTGCTTCGGATCCCCATTGGTCCAAAATTCTTCCTGTGGATGCTTTGGTGGTGGTGGCCGCAACAAAAAAGGATCTGGCGGAAGAAGAAAGCCAGACTGTCCATCTGCCTAACAAAGAGTCCCAGGCCCTGGACAGGATAGGGAAGCACACTTTTGCTTCAGCGACCTTTGCTATCAGGTCCCTGAATTATATGGCACATTTCACCAGGCTTCAAAGGGATCTGGTTTCTGAGCTCTCTGAAACCTTGGCTGGTGCTGCGTCTGATGACGTCCGTGACAAAATGGCCTCTCAGCTGGCCACCATTGAATCTATATCTAACTCCTCTATGTGACTGATATGTCATGCATCAGAAGGAGCAGCAAGTTCAGCTGCGGTCTTGAGACGACACTCCTGGATGCTTTTGTGTAACTTCGAGGAACCCTTTAAGTCTTCTTTTCTTAATGCCCCCATTGAGCTCTCCTCATTGTTTGGGCCCAAAGTTAAAAGCACACTGGCCAGATGTGAACAGGATGGTAAGACCCTTTCTGCTGTAGGTGTCCGTTATTCTTCCCCTGAACGTGCTTTCTCCCGAAACCAAAAGAGTGGGAAGATATGGTTCAAGAAATCTCAGGGTCCTTTCTGTGACACACAGGCTGAGTTCTCCCCCAGAGGCAGAGGGGGAACTCACAGGGAAGACGCTCCTTTCGGGGCAGAGGGGGACCGCGTAACCAGGATTCCAGGGATTCTTTCCCTGGTCAGTCCTACCAGCGCTCCTGAAGAGCGGCCCGACTCCTTTCCTCTGGAGGTAGTTGGGGGACGTTTCTTCTTTTACCCTTCTGCCTGGCTAACCATCACCACCGATTCTTTGTCCTGTCCCTTCAAAAAATCTTCCCGATGTTCCACCAAGTCAAAGGGAAGAAGCAGCTCTAGAGATAGAAAAGCTGCTAAGAAAGAGAGTCATCCAAATAGTCCCTCCAGACCAGATAGGATCCGGATTCTACTGAAGACTGTTTTTGGTGCCAAAGAAAACTGGGGACTGGAGACCAATGGATCTCAGTGTATTGAACAAGTTTGTGAGAGTACAAAAATTCCGGATGGTCACAATACAGTCTATCTTCCCACTTATGGAAAAAGACGATTGGATGTGCTCTAAAGATCTAACCAGTTCAGCGTATTGCCCTTTGGACTCCCTACAGTCCCCAGAGTGTTCACAAAGTGCATGGCAGTTGTCACAGCTCACTTGCAACTTCAGGGATTCCAGGTATTTCCAAACCTAGACGACTGGCTCATTTCCGCCCCCACCAGACATCTACTGGAAAAAGCCCTGGCATACTCTCTCCTCGCTGCTTAAAGGCTAGGCATAACCATAAACTGTCAGAAATCCAATCTCACCCCATCTCAGTCGACAGAATTCATAGAGGTTATCTTGGACACAAAAAACTGCAGAGCTGCTATTCCATAGCAAAGAATTCTAAGGATAAAGCAACAACTAATTCCAATCCTTTCAAAGGAAAAATCCATGGCTCACTCGGTTCTGCAGCTGTTGGGTTCCATGGCAGCCTCCATCACCATTGTTCCCTTTGCCAGGTTTCACATGAGGCTTCTACAATGGCTACTGCTCACCCAATGGTATCCTTTTCAGCATCCTCTTTCAGCCATGATTCCAGTAACCCACAGGTGCAAACAGGATTTAAATTGGTGGATGACACACAATCTCTCACAATGGTCTCGCCCCTTCTCCCCCCAGCAACCCAAGGTCACAGTGACCACGGATGCCTCCCTGATGGGGTGGGGGGTCTATGTCAGGGACAGACAGTCCAAGGCACTTGGTCCGAACTGGAGGTCCATCTGCATATAAATGTTCTAGAGCTGAGAGCGGTGCTTCTGGCGTTGCAAGCATTCCATCCCCTGCTGCCATCTGGGACAATTGTGATTCAATCAGACAACATGGCGGTGGTCTGGTATATCAACAAACAAGGTGGAACCAAATCTTACCCCCTTTGTTGAGAGGCCATGAGGATATGGCAATGGGCAATGGCTACCAACCGTTTTCTTCTAGTAATGTACATTCCCGGAAGTTCCAATGTGATAGCAGACAGACTCAGCAGGTGCATTCTTCAACCTCACGAGTGGTCCCTGAATCCCTTGATAGCGGCGGAGATCTTCCACCGCTGGGGCCATCCTTGCTGCAACCTCTTTGCATCCCGGACCAACTACAAATGCAGCAACTACTTCGCCCTGATTTCCCCTCCGGGACAGTCACCCAGGGACGCTCTAGTCCACGATTGACCCTCGGGTCTTCTTTACGCATTTCCACCCTTTCCCCTCATTCCCCAATTTCTGAAGAAAGCCCGTCGGTTGAAGAGCAAGGTGATCCTCTTAGCACCATATTGGCCTCGACAGATTTGGTTCCCCTTCCTTTGGCCTCACCTACTAGATCGACCATGGATTCTCCATCCAACCCCGGAGTTGATCTCACACCCACAGAACCTGATTCATCCCAACTTCAACAGCAGCTCATGGCTTAGCTACTCCAATTTCCTTGATTGCCTGGCAGAATGATCTTTCTTTACCAGTACATAATATTCTCATTCCTTCTCATAAGTCTTCCACTAGAATTACTTAGCTGAGCAAGTGGAAAAGATTTACCTGTTGGCTGAAAGATAAACAAGTAAACCCCTTTTCAACACCAGTGTCGATAATACTAGACTATCTGGCCGACCTGTGTCAATCAGGTCTGTCGGCCTCTACCATTAGAGTTCATTTGGCTGCAATTTCTAATTTCCTTGAGGGTGTCCAAGATTCCTCTCATGTCCCATAAATTGTGCAAGACCCTCATAAAAGGTGTGAATCATCTGAAGCCACCTTTTCGAGAACCTATTCAACCATAAGATTTATCAATAGTTCTTCAAGCCCTGACAATGTCACATTTCGAACCAGCCTCTTCTTGCGACCTAAAGTATTTGTCTTGGAAAACTTTGTTTTTGGTCACTGTTACTTCTGCCAGACATATCTCTGAATTTCAAGCTTTATGTATCAAGAGTTCATACTTGAGTTTTCATAGAGATAGAGTGTCTCTGAGAAGTAATCCATCATTTCTGCCTAAGGTGATCTCTGAAATGTCCATTAATCAAGCCATTGAATTGCCAGTTTTCTTTCTCAATCATTCAAACAGAGGAGAGTATTGCCTACATACCCTAGATATACACAGGCAAATCTGTTTTTACTTAAACAGGACTAAACTCTTTCGTAAATCTGACCAGTTATTTTTGGCCTTTTCTGGACCTAGATTAGGATCTGCTGTTGCTAAGGTCACATTAGCTAGATGGTTGAAGGACTGTGTGACCTTTATTTACACACAACATAATATCTCGTTGCCTACTACCATGAAAGCTCATTCAACAAGGTCGGTGGCAACTTCTGCTGCCTTCCATGCCAGAGCTTCTTTACATGACATCTGTGCAGCTGCAGCTTGGGCTATGCCTCATGCCTTCATCAATCATTACAAATTGGATTAGGCCTCCAAGGGAAGAGCATCTTTCGGTTCTATGGTGCTCAGGAATGTCCTTCCATGAGAGCCTCCCAGGAATAGAGGTAGCTGGGGACTCTGTCCCATGAGTAAGGAATGAACGAGGATTAACAATATCAGATAAAGAAGTTATGTCTTACCATAACGTTTTATCTGTATTGTTGATCCTCATTCAGTCATTATGACCCTCCCTCCTTCCCCCTGCTGTGGTTTCTGGTGGATCTCACCATCTGGTTCTCTTAGGTTATTTGACCAGAGGTAGCCTCTACCTTCTTTGACTTGCAAACTCAATCTGAGGTAACAGGGAGAGGGGGATTGTGGGTAAGAGTTTAGCTCGAGAGTTTGATGCTGACACAAGCTTGGAAAATGGCTGGCTCGGTTCTGAGCACGGAACCGATACCCATGCGTAGTGACTGAATGAGGATCAACAATACAGATGGAACATTATGGTAAGACGTAACTTATTTTTCCAGAAGATAAGAGCACTCAGAGACTACCTGAGATGTGAGATGTTTTGCTATACCAGAGATACTGGAAGAGAGGTGGCCAAGTAGCATACTGGCTTTTGGTGCAGAAGGCTGTGGCTTCTAGTTCCATAAAAATGCTTGCTAGCACTGACATTGCAGTGGAGCATGGGGGGGGGGTGCCATTCTTTGGATGAGTCATCTGCCTGAGTTGATGGTAGCTCAGGTGGATGTATAAGATCCCATGGCTCTTATCCAAAACAGATGGGGAACTTCCCCAGTAACCTGGACAAATTTATGCTAGTCAGTATGAATTCTGCCTTGGGACTCCCCTGAAAAGATTCCACTGTCATTATGGGACTAACCTGTTCAACAAAGTGTAAATAAATTAATAAATATTAATTTTAGCAAAGCACAAATAAGCACCCGGACTAGTGTTCCAAAGCAAGATAGGTTAACCAATAAGTCACATCTGGCCATTAGAAATTTGCCAAGACCTGTATTAGTAAAGATGCTGTAACACCAGCTAAAAGGGGTGTTCCTGACAAAATTGTGGCAGAAGGGAAAAGTATTAAACATTGGAGAAACCAAAGTGTTTGTGAAAAATGATTATTCAGAGTATGCCATGCAAAAGAAAAGCAAGTATATCCTGGCAGTAAAATGCTGTACCATTTACTAAAACAAAATAAAGTTTAAGTAATTATTTTTAAATAAATTTTAAAATTTTGCTTCTCATTAAGAAGGAAGTACAAGAAGAAAGTAAAAAACATTAATTGGTTTAGTCATGATGATATCATAACTTTTTATTTAGTTTTTTTAAAGGCTTATGGGATCTTGATATCACAGTCTAATGAGATATTTATTTAAGATTAAAACACTTCCCTTCAATAATAAATTTAATTTTGTTGTTTAGTATACATTAAAGATTCTTTTTTTGCCACATTTCATACAGTTTGGAAGAGCTGTCTTCATCTGCTAAGGAGTGTCATTTTTGTTATTAGGTTTATTCTGGAAAATAGGTTTTCAAGAGGTAGGTGTGAGATTCAAAATTCTGTATTTAGCTGTGTTTAGAATGTTTTCCCTAGATGATTGAAGACATTTTTGGAAGCAGAACAGGCTATGAAAGAAAGAAAAATGTTTAGTCAACAAAGAACGAATTGGCAAGCTAAAAGGAAATCTACTTCTCATTCTTCTGTCAGTAATTAAGCCCAGAGGGAGACTTTGCCAGTGAAATTTTTTCCATTGTTTTCAAGAAAAATGTTTGAGCAAATGAAAGACACCAAGGAGGGGGCAGAAGAAATCAGGAGTACATTGATCTCAAACCAGAGACTGGTATTGGGAGATCATGATGATCAGGAAGAAGTCCAGCAACAAAGTAAATTAAGTTAAAACATAGAACTGATATATGTAGTTTAGATATGAGAATGGTGGTTTTGCAAGAATAAATGGATGAAAACAACTGGAAATGTGTTGACTGGATTAAACTTTGGAAGAATTCTGAAGTAAATACCCTACTTTATGCCATTAATTTTAGAAGGACACTGACTGGGCTGAAGAAGTAACTAAATAAAACAGCTTTTGTTATTAATTGTTTTCAAATACTTTTATTAAGTTAACAGTTAAAACATAGACACATACATACATTACTCCTCCCACCTATAGCCATCATTCTTAAACTCAGTAATCTGTACTCCACCCAATAATTATAGTCCTCTCCTCTTTCCTTAAAATCTCTAGAATACCTCCATCACCTTTTAAACCCTTTCTTCTTCATAGCCTTCTCTATTTTCCTAACCACTCATACCACTCTCTCCTTGCTCCAACATGCTCTCCTCAAGTTATCACACACTCCAGTTCCCCAGCCTCCTCTTTATGTTCCTACTTCCCTTATACTATGCTACCTCATATTCCACCAATGCTTGTCCAATACCACCTATAAAAACAACTGCCATACATACCCCCCTTCTCCCTCACTCTTACTCTCATTTCCACTCTGTCTCCTCTTTTCTCATTCAGCCCAACCCTCTGCACCTGTTTCACCCTAAACTCTTCTCCTCTAAAGTGAAGACACTGTCACCTGCTCCAATCTACAATCTACCAGAATTCATGCCTGACAGACCAATACAGCTAAAGGATATCTCCTTCAACAACCTAGTCCAAGCTTGTGATATCCATCCTAACCCTGGTCCTAAATCCTGTAGTAACAACACTCATCCCTTACCCTCTTCTTCCTATCTCAACACCCAGAAGATTTTTACAACTAATGCACAAAGTCCAAATAACAAAGTACACCAATTTCAAGCTTGGTTAAGCCATAACCAACCAGATATCTTAGCTATCTCCAAAACATGGCTCAAGCCCTTTATCTCCAACTCTGAGATTCTGCCCCCAGGATTTCATTGTCCCAGAAATGACCGACTAAATAAAAAAGGTGGAGGCACTGCCCTAGTCTACTCCAACCTTCTTACCTTAATTCCCCTCCAAATTCCTATTCCTCAATTCCAGAACACTGAACTAACTGCTGGAATTCTAAAACTAAATAAACATAAAAATATATGTATCATTGCCCTATATATTTCACCTGGTAACAATAGCTCTACACTCGAAAATATTTTCCTATGGGCCTCTACTGAAATTAACTATGAAACTTATATCCTTGGTGATGTGAATATTGACTGGAATAAAATCAATTGCCCCTCTCCCTCCCAATCCATTAACCTCACTCAGATAATCCTCTCCATCACTCGACCTAACAAAATAAACCCTCTCGGATCCACTATAGATTGGATCCTAGTCTCAGATCCAAATAAAATAACCAATTCTGGCACAATTCCTGATACCTTTAGCAACCACCTCCCAGCCTTTATGCATCGCTCAACTAGTTCCTCCCCACACCAGCATCATTACATTCAAACTCGTAACCTCAGTAGCTTCAACCCAACTACTTTCTCAAATACTTTCTAACAAATTAACTGGCAAATTCTAAACATCTTCCTCTTGACAAGGCTATAGAATACTTCAACTCTGTCTTCCTTGATACTTTAAACTTACTAGCCCCACTAAGGAACAAAAGGATAAAAAATAAAACTGCTCCTTGGTTATCCAAAGAGACAAAACAGATTATGCACCACAGAGACAAACTATGGAAGCTTTACCAAAACAATAAACTGGCCAATACCTTGCTCCAATATAAACGGTTCCGCAACCATGCAAAACGACTAATCACCAAAGACAAAAAATCCTACTATATCAAACTTCAGTCCAATAACAATAAAAACCTCCAAAAATTCTGGAACGCAATCCAGGCTCCAAGAATAATCCCTGTCCTGACCCAAGTAAATCTGACCTCAAACTAGGCTCTGAATTTAACTCATTTTTCATAGAAACTATTACTACCCTCACCAAGACATTTCCCAGTAATAACCAAACTGCTCTACACTCTCCCCCTTCTAACTCACCTCATCTGTTTGAACTCAAACCCATCTCCACTAACTTTATAAAAAGACTTTTGTCCAAACTTAAACCTTGCTCTAACGCTCCCGACAATATTCCCTCTTCCTTCCTAAAATGTGCTGCTGATGGCATTGCTCTCCCAATCAGCGTCATTACTAGCTGATCCATAAAAGAATCATACATCCCCAAACTCTGGCACTCAGCTTATATTCTTCCTCTTCATAAAGAGGGAAAAATACCAGCATCTCAAACTTTCGCCCCATTGCTTTGCTCTCACCAATCTCCAAAATCCTAGAAAAATGCATCCACCTCCAACTTATGCCTTTCCTGACCCAAAACAATCTTCTCCCTCCTACCCAGCATGGCTTCCGTCCAGGCCATAGCACAATAACCACTCTACTCTCTTTCCTAGAAACTGTCAATCAAGCCCGAGAGTCAGGACACTTAGTTTCTACTGTTTTACTCGATCTGTCTAAGGCCTTTGATACTGTTTCCCACAAGCACTTTCTCTGTCATCTGTCAAACCTTAATGTCTCACATAATGCTTTATCCTGGTTCTCCAGCTATCTGTCAGACAGATCACAGGCAGTCAAATGGAAGAACTCCATCTCTTCCTACCTACCCCAACTGGCATACCACAGGGATCCATCCTTGGGCCAATGCTTTTTAACATCTTCATCAATAACTTTCACACTGCTATTCCTGATGGTAAAATCATTCAATACGCAGATGATTCAACCTTAGTCTGCTCTGCCTCAAATCTCTCTGAATTGCTGACTAAAACCCAAACTGCCTTCTCAACAACTGAAAACTGGATGTGCCAAAACCACCTCTCTCTCAATGCAAATAAATCAAAGATTCTACTACTGCCTCTCACAAAGACCCTCTCCTACGATAAAAACAACTTCAAAGTCTGTAGTCAAACCAACTCACCTATAGCAGTGGTCTCCTGTGCCAAACTACTTGGCATTACTGTAGATGAACAACTCAAGTTTGATATTCATATTCAACAAAATATTAAGAAAACCCACCAAAAGCTAGGTATGCTGTATAGAAATAATCGCTTGCTCTCCAACTCTACCAGGCAAACTCTGGCCTCGACTTATCTTCTTCCTTCTTTATTATATGGAGGCCCTCTCCTAACCAACCTGTCCTACTCTATCACCTCTAAACTAGAAAACCGCTACAACAAAATCTTTAAATTTGCCTCTAAATCTAAAAATACCACCCATCACTGCCTAACCCTACAATCCCTGAATTGGCTTGAACTCCCAAAGTACCTAGATTATCTCCAACTCACTACTGCATATAGACTCATATTTCACCCAACAAAATGTCCCGCTCTAACTAACATCCTTCCCCCTTATACACCCAAGAGAGCTCTCAGATCTGAAAATTAGAACTTAATTACTATCCATAAACCTAAACGTCCTGCTGGTCAACTTCTCTTATCTTTCTCACTAGGCAAAAAATGGAATTCCTTTTCTTCCACAGTAAGAACCGTACCAAACTCAGAAAACTTCAAAACCCAACTATTCAAACACCTGCCCACTAAATGGAAATGTACCTGCCTTCACCCAACCTAATCAAAGGGGGTTCTCTCTCTGGTTCCCAAGCTCTACAACTCTCATGGTTATCTTCCTATGAGCCTATCTAAGCTCTCAACAATTTCTATAGCTTCTCTCTAAGCTCTCAACAGCTCCTACAGCTACCCTCACACAGTCTAACCTTGTAAATAGCATTCTACTGTCAATGTGTGTATGTAAAGCGTATTTATATTTTCTTAAAAGGTTTGTATGTAAACTGTTTCCACACCTAACACATATCTGTTTTCCTCAAATGAAACTGTATGATCCCTACCTTCAAGCTTAATGAATTTGTTAACTATGCATGATATTGAATGCATTTATGAGTAACTATTCTACATAATATTATCTTTAATATTAACTATCAGTTGTATCTAAATTGTATAATGCATCTTGGAGCTTTTCTCCCCGGGCCTCCACTGAAAATGGGTCAATTCGGCCCAGTGGACTTCCCCGGTAATCAAACTGCAAATAAAATATATAAATTACCATTTGTCATATTCATGCATTATTCATTATATATATATTTTTTCTTTTTAACAGCTATTCATTTCAGTAGTACACAAATTGCTGAATTCTTGCCTTCCCTCAAACCTCACTCTTCCTCCTGAACATTATTCTGGATATATTGTTCTTACACATTCTATATCCAGCTATGTAATTTATTTGCTCCTCCAAAAACAGTTCTTGTTAGCAAAAATGAAAAGCACGACCACAAGAACCACAAAACCATTGACCAACTTTAATCCAAACCGATGTTAAAACAGAATTGTTTTAACATCGGTTTGGATTAAAGTTGGTCAACGGTTTTGTGGTTCCTGTGGTCGTGCTTTTCATTTTTGCTAACAAGAACTGTTTTTGGCTTTCCTGTGCCTTTCGGCGTATTTTTGTTTGTGGAGTTATTTGCTCCTCCCCTTTTCTAAAGATCCCACCTTTTGTTCTTATATCTCCTTTACAATAGTTGGTTTAATTTTTGATTTCCATTTTCTAGTAATTGTGTTTTGGCAGCCAATAATGTTAAATTTAGTGAGGCTTTACTTTATATATATATCCCATATTCCAGCTGAAGGGAGTCCTTAGTTGCAGCCATGTGCCCCCCCAGCATTTCTGACAGCGTACTCTGTAGGGAATGTATACAGTTTGCCAAATTGTTATACTTCCTCTTTTCTGCCACACCAGTAGCATTTGCTATTTGCCTGAAGAAAAATATCTTTGAATTTTACATGGGTTATAAAAATATTTATGCGAAGGCTTCCAAGCAGAATCCCTAAATGTTCTGGACTTTGTGGCATAATTGGGAGCCTTACAGATATACTTCCATATTTCCTTTTAAATTGTCTTTTCAGTCACTCTCTTCCCAATATTGTCTAAGCTTTTTGATTGATTCTTGAAGTTATGCGACATTTTGCATTCCCTAATAATTATCTCATTTTTAACAGCTGCTTCTGTTCGAGAGACAGCTAAAAACTATACCAGAGCTGGTCTTTCACTTAGCACTTCCCATATCTCTTTCTGTGTACCTATACTCTTGCTATCAATCCCTGGTTGGGAAGGTAGTCTCTAAACAGTAGTCCAAACTTTTTCTTGGCCTCATCCACTCTATTACCTTTTCCTGTCTAGTTTTTGCTACCAATACCTTAGTTCATTTGCCAGTTTCCCCAGTAAATTCTATCCCTTTTTTGTCTATTTTCAGTACACCTTCTTGCAGTCATCACAGTTAGCAAAATCTCCTTTTTTCCATTTCTGTGTTGGCTTCATTTGTAGAATACATTCTGCAACTTTATGAATATGATATTCTGTATGGTTGTTGTTATTCTTTTTAAGTATCTTATTCAGAATCCTACTTTTTTTCTAATTTCTCGAACTTAACCCCATATTTCGTCATCATAATCCTTTCCATTTTGATTTATAAAATTCTGCTTTTGTTATGTGTATCAGCCTGAACTGTGTAGCACTAAAACACTAAAGTATCAATTCAGATCAGGTAATCCTAAACCACCCTGTTATTTAGGGAGAGCAAGCTTATCCCTCTTGAATCTTGACCTCCTAAATAAACTCATTTAACTCTTTATTAATTATTGTCCGTAAGTTATCCTCTGATTGATAAAAATATGCCTGACATGCATAGAACTGAAGGGACTAGAAACATTTTCATTTATTGTGTTTTATTAGTCATTCCCATAATCAAGAGCTTCCAGTTTCCAATTTTTTGATTTGCCTTTTCTTTAGTCTCTTCCCACATATCCTTAGCTGCCACAACTGAATAATTTTTAAGCCGTACACCTAAATAATTCATCTTATGTATTGCTGAACCAATTCATGTATGGTATAGTTTACTGCTATAGCCTTTGTTTTTTCTTAATTAATTTTGTATTGCAAAATGACTTAAAACTGTCTCAAAATATTGCACAAAACTGAAATGTCCTTTTCTGGATGTTAATGTCATCTGCAAATACAGCAAATTTTCCTGATTACTATACCAGTTATATTTTTGAATTTGTGAGCCCCTAATTTTTTCAGTGACTCTAAATATAAGGCAGATAACAAAGGGGAAAGAGGACACCCCCTACTAGTTCCTTTGTTCTAACATCTTGTCAAAGAGGAAGCTTCCCATGTTAATTCTTGCCTCCAACCCTTCTTATATCCTCTTAATTAATCCTAATATTCTGCAAGGGATTACAAATATTTTCATTGTACTACTAAGAAAATCCCAGCTGACTCTGTTGATTGCATTCTCTGCATCAAAACCCACCAGCAATAGCACTCTTTTCTTGCACTCTTCCTCCCTCTGGATCATCACTGATGTTCATTATTCCCACTGTTGCAGTAGCCCCTGTGATGTACGGGTTGTATTTTGCTTAGGAAACAACAGCCAGCTAGCTTTGAAAAGCTTTGGCTCCCCCTGCAGCTTCCTCATTCTGACTGCTAATTGGCCAATCCAAAGGCAGGTAATCAGCAGTCATAATGAATCTTTCTATACTTTCTTGTCATCCCAATAAAAAGTATCTGTTGGGCTTTGCAGGAGCAGCAGTCGGCAAAGAGCTTTGTTTCTGGCAGCTAAGTAGCCATTGGGGAACCCCTTCACTCAGAAGTTATCCCCCTTTTAAAAACAAACATATCTTTTTATCTATTTTTTGACTAAAAGTGGTAGTTTCCTTTTTAGAAACCAAGCATTTTTTAACAATAGTGGAAGTTTCCTTTCAGGGACTACTATTTTAACTTGGTGTATATTAAGGTGTTGGGGTTAATTTTGTGAAAATTGTGTACTGCTTGTGTAATTGTGCAAACTTTGAATTTTGTGGGACAAAAAAGTATACAGAGGAACAGGTGGAAAACTGTGTCAGTGTAATGCTTATGCTCACTTTGTGACAACCTGCATGTCATTTTGATTTTGTCCGCGCGTGTGTTTGTTTGAGAAGTACTGACAAGAGAATTCTGGCCTACTTTTACTTTTTTATAACTTAAGAGATTTGGGAAAGTGTGCTGCTTGTGAACATTCAGTGAACAACTTACCTTCCAACTGACTCACTTCAGTTACTCTTACAGCTTTTGGTGCTTTTTACACAGTTGCATCATTGATAGTCACTCCTGTGGTGGCAATTTGTTGATCCTCAGACTACTTGCTCACTTTTTCATTTTCCTCTATTGTAGTTCTTTCACCCAGCATGAACAGGGAGTCAGCCACATCCTCTTCGCCTTTCTATTGTCAGATATGGGCATGGGACAGCTGTCTTGTGTGGATCTGGAAAGCACTCAGGGCAATTCTTCTGTTGATGTTTGGGGCAAGAGACTATTAGACCAAGCAAACTTCCCCTCTTCGAGTCGGTCCTCTTATGATGGAACTCCTATTAAGAAAAAAAAAAAATGAAAAATTGTTCTTCTGATGAAATTAGTCTTTTGGAGACCAGTACTACATCTGCACTTGAAAGTTTCAAAGTTCAGAATGTTAACCTTTACAAAAACTATTACCTCTAATTCCTCATAAGAGTTACTTGGTAACCTAAAAGATGCATACTACAATATTTCTATGGCCATAGACTTCAGGAAATTTCTAAGGTTCTCTGTTTCTGGGTCACATTATCAGTTCTCTGCTTTACCCTTTAGTTTGTCTACAGCTTCAGTGGTATTCACAAAATGTCTCGTCACAGTCATACTGGTATTCACATCTTTCCTTATTTAGATGACTTCAAGAGTCATTAACATTGGTGTCTCTTTTGACCAGTCTGGGCTTCCAAATAAATATTGCAAAATCCTCCTTTACTCTGCCTCACACAGTTGTGTTTCTGCTATACCTTATAGATCGTTCTCTTCAAATAGCACTTTAAATACAAGCAAGCTGAATTTTTATCTGGAATTTTCCGGAACCTGTCCAATTAGTCTCGGACTTCTTAGAAAAAAACAAAACCTATGAACTGATGAAAGAACAAACAGGCCGGTGGTAATCTCCAAAAAGTTTATGTAAGCGCTTTCATTGAACAAATAATCCAACTTCTTCAGACACAGGACAACAGTTAAACATTCAGTTTAAAATATTCCAAAAGGAAATTACATCAGCAATAATGTCCATAGGAAATGACATCAGCAATAATGACATCATAAATAATCCCATACTTATAAAAAATAAATATAGATAAAAATATGTTGTTTGTACAATACTGCTATGAATAAAGCTATAATATTAAACAAGAATAATTTATATACACCAGTTGTAAATTAATGCTTCCCAAACAAAACGTATTCATCTTTAAAGTGCTTTCAACTTTAAAATACACTTCAAAGAGCAATACTCATTGAGACCTGGACAGGCAGAAGCATTAAGTTTCAACTGGCAATATAATTCTCTACTTTCTAAAATTAACTGCCATGGGCCACCTCTCTTGTTTTTTTGTTGCCTGCTCAATAACCATGTATGCAAAGGAGTGACCCTCATGTTCCATGATATGTCTAGCCAAAGCATTATTGCCATTACGCCTGCCAATACTGTATTGGTGTTCATAAGTTCTCTCCTTAAGATGTCTCTCAGTCTTACCAATATAAAATGCAGCACAGTATTGACATAAGGCGATGTAGACAACCCCAACACTTTCACAATTAAATCTGCCTTTCAGATAATGAATGGTGTCAGAAATGCAGAACCTATTTGATACCTTTATAAGATGGCAACTTTTACAGCACTCACATTTGAACATACCACATCTGGCACTGTGATAAACATTAGTGTTTTCTAATAAATTCTTCAGATTAAGGCCACATCTGAATATCATACTGGGACATCAGGCAGCCTCTTTCTCACTGAAACATCTTCAGTTAGTAAACACCAGTTCTTAGTGAGTATATTCCTTAATCGTCCAGCGTCTAACAAATAAGGTGTGCTAAATTTCAGTGTATAATTCACACTGTTGTCAACAGGTGTAGTCATCTCATCAGGGGCATGTATCTTAACTACCTCATCAATAACAGTGCTTAAAAGATCATAAGGGTAGGACCTAGCTGAAAACATCTTTGTCAAATGTTTACATTCCAACAAGAAATCATCAATGAGGGTGACCATTCTGGACGCCCTTAGTAACTGCCCCTTAACCACCGCCTTTTTCTGATAAAAGGGGTGGTTACTCTCAAAATGTAAAAAAATTATTCAAGTATGTAGCCTTCCTAAAAATTCTGGCTACATATCTCGAATTCACATAGTCCTTAACAAGAAAAATGTCCAAGTAAGAGATGGAATCAACACCAAATTCAAAGGTGAAGTTCAAGAAATCAGTTAAACAGGAAATTTCTTCCACAAACATCATAGCTTGGTTTTTATCACTTTTAAAGATAATAAAAATGTTATTCAAAAATCTCGTGTACCAGACATGTTGTTTAAAGCTATCACATTTGAACAAATATTCCTCCTCCCAAAAGGCCATCACACTATTCGCAAAACTACCTCCACAAGGGGAACCCATCGCTACCCCTGATTTTTGCAAATAGTAACAATCATTAAAAAAGATGAAGTTATTGGATTGGACAATGTCAAGTAGATACTCAATTAAATCTGTCTTGTCTCCCAGGGAGCCCTTTTTCAGTAAAATCTCCCTGACCCAGGGATGCCCAAAGTTTGTGGTATCACAGTATACAAATCCCTAACATCTATAGTTAGGAAATTGTAGTCAGCTACAAAGGTCAGGGAGTTCAAACATTTCAGGAAATCCCAGGAGTCGTGACATATTTGAGGTACAGTTTTCAAATATTTCTGCAAAAGACTGTCAACATAATTTGCACAGCCATATATTAAACACTTTCTCCCGTGTACAATAAGGCGCAGTGATGGATTGACGTCACTTTTGTGGAGCTTAGAAAGTCCAAATATAGTTGGAATGATGGGAGAAAGAATGTTCAGATAGTTAAAAATACTTATATGTACCCTAGAATCAATGAATAAATCATTAATATGAGATCTAACACGTTGACTCCCCCCATTATACTCATTCAGTGAACATTCAACATAAGCGTCAGAATTCAATATATCCAAGACATTATTAACATAGTCATCTTGATTCATAAGAACAAGGCCACCCTCCCTTATCAGGCTTTAAGATCCTAACATCAGCATTCTTAAGTTCATTTAAAGCATAAATCTGATCAGTGGTAGCATTAACATCTGTAAGCATTTGATTATTGCAACATAAAGCATGCCTGATGTCCAACTCACAAACTTTTTCAAACATAGCAATAGTGTTGTGCAAGACAGGATTAAATACACTAGGCACATGGAAATTCTGTAGTACAAACTCATTATTGCCTAATAACAACATTAAATTCAATTTACGAATGAAGGTTTTTAAATCAACTAAGGTACCTGCCAATCAGCTCTTCTAGATGGTACGAATGTAAGTCCCTTAGCTAAAAAGTCAATAAGCTGAGGAGAGAGAATATAGGAAGAGAAATTATATATTTTAAAGTCACCTGAAGAATTCATTGCAGTCTGTGGTCCAGGTAATACATTGTTGAAAACTGCATTGGAATTAGTAGTGGAAGTATCTACACAAATGCACTACCTCCTCCTCCTGTTGTTCCTCTTCTGTCGTCTGTTGGTTACAGGGCGAGTGTTTGTAAACGGAGTGTCCTGTTTCACAATATTCTGAAAACTCTGCTTTCCACTGTTGTCAGAACAGCACTCATTTCCAGTATTAACAGAACGCTCATGAAGCCGTTCAGTACGCCATAAGTCATGGACAGCGTTCTCATGAATATTCATGTTGTTTCCACTCCCAGAAGCAACCAAAGGGCTGTTAGAGGTGTTCAAAGAATTATTAGTGTTTGTAGAGTCTGTAGAACTAGAAGAAAGTGGATATGCCCTTCTCTTAAGATAATCTACACAATCTCTTTCTAATTTCTTGATTTTAGTGCCCTTCAGTTTTATTAAGGCACTGTCAGTGCTGGAATATATACGTTGGCAGTCAAATCTATATCTACCAAAGTCAGTTTCCCCTGTTGTAACAGATTCCAACTCAGTCAATTCTGCTTTTAAAACATCAGTCTTGAATTTATAATTGCTGACTAATAGTAGCAAAAATTCACATCCCTGTGAATCAAAAAGGTTTAAAAGTTCTTGATGGAAATGGGAATCATGGACCACCCCATAGGAAATCTCCATTGGTATAGTCCTTTGGGGATCTGACGTCTCAAAATACATTCCTCGAGATATAGTATTTCAAGCTGTAGTTTTTTTTTATTTATTTAGCTTGACATCGAAAGTTTTTAAGTTGTCAACAATATTAAGCTGTGCAGATAAACCATTGTCAGTAAAAGCATGTGTTCCAGTACCATTGAGCAAACTCATTGATTCACTCAAACAGTTAATAAGGGAAGGTAAAGCTACATTACCATATGTTTGTCCATTACTAACTGAAGCATGATTATTAAGTGTAGAGACTTGTCCAGGAGGCAAAGATGGTAAGTCATAAATGGTTGCAGTAGTAGAAGGATTTAAAACCACAGGATAATTCCCTGTAGCAGCAACACCATTGCTGACAGCTGCAGCACAACAGCGGTCCATTTTGACAGCTAAATCATCCACTCTAGTAGAAAGTTGTTGAATTAAAGTTGTGAGGTTCCCCACGGTATTCGCCTCAATGGGCTATTACAATCCAGAGAAAACATGTTAGGAGAAGCAGGAGACAAACCACTAGCCATAAAACAAACTAAATAGAAAAAAAAAAACAAAACCTATGAACTAATAAAAGAACACACAAGGCCGGTGGTAATCTCCAAAAAGTTTATGTAAACGCTTTCGTTGAACAAGTAATCCAACTTTTTCAGACACGGGACAACAGTTAAACATTCAGTTTAAAATATTCCAAAAGGAAATGACATCAGCAATAATGTCAGCAGGAAATTACATCAGCAATAATGACATTATAAACAATCCCATACTTATAAAAAATAAATATAAATAAAAATATGTTGTTTATACAATACTACTATGAATAAAGCTATAGTATTGAACAAGAATAATTTATATACATCAATTGTAAAATAATACCTCCCAAACAAAACTTATTCATTTTTGAAGTGCTTTTAACTTTAAAATACACTTCAAAGAGCAATACTCATTGAGACCTGGATAGGCAGAAGCATTAAGTTTCAAATGCCAATACAATTCTCTACTTTCTAAAGTTAATTGCCATGGGCCATCTCTCTTTTGTTACCTTGTATGCAAAGGAGTGACCCTCATGTTCCATGATATGTCTAGCCAAAGCATTGTTGCCATAACGTCTACCAATACTGTATTGGTGTTCATAAATTCTCTCCTTAAGATGTCTCTCAGTCTTACCAATGTAAAATGCAGCACAGTATTGGCATAAGGCAATGTAGACAAGCCCAACACTTTCACAATTAAATCTGCCTTTCAGATAATGAATGCTGTCAGAAATGCAGAACCTATTTGACACCTTTATAATATGGCAACTTCCACAGCACCCACATTTGAATGCACCACATCTGGCACTGTGATAAACATTAGTGTTTTCTAATAAATTCTTCAGATTAAGGCCACGTCTGAATATCAGCTGGGACCATCAGACAACCTCTTTCTAACTGAAACATCTTCAGTTAGTAAACACCAGTTCTTAGTGAGTATATTCCTTAAGTGTCCAGCATGTAACGAATAAGGTGTGCTAAATTTCAGTGAATAATTCACACTGTTGTCAACAGGTGTAGTCATCTCATCAGGGGCATTTCCGTTCAGTCCTGATCAACATGAGGTTCTTAGAGAAGTTTTCTGTACTTGCAACTATATTTATGCATTTTCCACATTTCATGCCTTCTCATCTGGTCCTCCACCTTATATTCTTTCTTTTGTTTTTTGGCACATTCAGTTGCTGCCTGATTTTTATCTACTTCTGGTTTGATTTCCATTCCTGCTTGATGCTGATATGTTTCTGCTAGATTAAGCAGAGAAGTCATTTTAGATTTATTCTCCTCATGTTTCAAAACTTTCACCATGTTTGGGTCTTGTGAGGTAATAAGATATGTGTGCAGTCCCACAATTGCAGATCTGTACATGTAATCAGTTTCATGGAGGTCCATCCCTCTTTTGGAATGGGGAATACATAATCTTGGTATGCACTGATTTTTATAAATCATTTGGTGAGCATGAAGCATCCTCCTTGTTTTCCTGTCTAATCTATCCAACACATTTTAGGGCCAGTCAATCACTCCAAAACTGTAATTAGGACAGGAAGAGCAAATTTTTTTATAGCTTGAATTTTGTTCCTAGATGTCCCATTTGTAAGCCATGCAGCTATCCATCTTATCAAGAATACATCAATGCTCAGTTGTTCTAATTTATTGATGAGTGTTTTGTGTATGATCCTGTCAAATGCTGAAGTTAAATCTATATAAATTGCATTGCAGCACAATTTTTCATTCATAGCTGCTGTTATATTGTTATAGAACATCATATTATAGGTGGTAATATATGTGTTTTCAATGTATGCATGCTGATATATGGTTTCAAGTCCCAACCTATCCAGTTCTGACTAACATATCCAGTATTACTTTCTCCATTATTTTTCCACAACATGAAAGCAGATGTAAGGGTCTATATGACTGTGGGTTTGTCTTACTCCCCCTTCCCTTAAAGACAGGTTTAATAAGTGCATGTCTCCAGTCTTAAGGAATCTCCCCATATTTATATAACTTTAATCTGTCCAGTTTATTTCAATTTTTAAAGTTGTAGTTCGACCTGTCTTCCATTTCTTATATTTTTTGTCTGTCACCTTAAGCAGATATCTTCTTCTTTTGGAAATATATCCCCCTGACATTGTATGCCTAGATCTTGATGTTAAACATTTTTTTTTTCATTTTTTGTACTCAAACAATTTCTCTTTCAAAACTTTCCACATTCCATCTGCAGTTTTTCCACTGAACACCTCACTCCAGTTAGTTTTACATAGTGGCTGTTTTTGCTTCCGTATAATTTGTAATTAACATTCTGTGCATTGGTTTAGATTTCAAGTCTGGCAGAATTGTCTAGCAACAAATTAACCTTTATAACCAACCCCACAATCACTGCACATCAGTGGTGGCAAAACTTGACTTGAAATAACAGTAATTCGTTTAGGAACACAAACAATGTCTAGTATGGTCCATCCCTTGATAGTTTTTTTTACACTATGAAAAAGTTGTTGTTCTTGAATATATGTTGTGAATAATTTCTTTACTAATGTTGTTGAATCAGTATTATTCCAGTTTGTTTCTGGTAAATTTAAGTCCCCAGCTAATATTATTCTTCCCTCCTGTGTTTCATGTAAGAAATGTATGAATTCCTCTAGGACATCTGCACTTGACTTTGGTGGTCTGTACACTCCAACAATTGTTATATGTTCCAGGGTTGTCTTTATTGTCACAGTTACACAGTCTATAGTATTGGTGTTATCACTGAACATGTAATAATCAATATCCGTGGTGGTGCAACGGTAGCATTGTTGCCTCACAGCAAGAGGTTCTCCCATTCGATTCTCGGCGGGAGTGCCTTCTGTGTGGAGTCTGCATGTCCTCCCTGCGGGTTGAGTGGCATTCCGAAAGACATGCGTGAATGGGCGTGCCTTCGTTGAAGGTTGGGCGTCAAGCTGGCAACTCGGCACCATGAAAATCTACTGCCAATCATTAGCGGATCAGAGTTTCACTGTGGCGACTCCTAACCGGGAAAAGCCGAAAGACAAACAACTGAACATGTAATAATCACAAGTCTCATAGATATCTTTAATCCCTATCATAACACCTCCACCTGATGTTTTATTAGAATATCTGTTACAGTAAAAACATTTATACCCTGACAGAACTGGTTTCCTGTCATTGTTCTGTAACTATGTTTCACAAACTATAACAACATCAGTCTTGTGGGAACGTAGCAAGTTTTCCAATAAAAAAATGTTATTATTAATGCTCCTAGCATTAACAACCATCAGAGATGCATCAAATGTTGCTATTTGTGAACTGTTATATTTTTGACCTGGCAAAAAAATCCTGGCTAGTGTTTGTCAAATATTGCAAAATATCTGCCGCAAAAATTCTCTTCCCTCATCTAGACAAATACACACCATCCTGTCTGAACACGTGTGCCCAAAAGAAGGCTTGGATGCTCTCCACATTTCCATTTTTTTAAAACAGGACATTTTTTCCGTGTAGGTGTTTATCCAAAAAATCTTCATTCACAGTGACCTGACTATCCTTTCTATAGGTGATTTGTGAAAAATATGTCCTAACACCAGTACAAGCTATATTATCTAGGAGGGCTGTCAGTTCCCAACTAACAGTCAGGGAATCTTTGTTGGTGACATCATTTGTACCAACATGAATAAAAACAGATCCATACTTCCTTACATTAAGGCATTCCAAGGCTTGTTTCACATGTTCTATTTTTGCTCCTGGCAAGCATAACACTACTCTATGTTCATTATCATCTCTGCAAATATAAGTATCAGTTCTTCTAATAACTGAATCTCCAATTACAAGAATATCTTTGCTGACCATCTCTGAAAAATCTTCAGCTTCTAATACAGTCATTTTTGCTCTATCAATTGTTACAAAGGATAGATCTTCATCACTGTTAGTCTTATTAATCCCACTGTTTTCATTGTGTATTAAATTCTCATCCAGCTGGCATTGTAAATCCACAGCTTGAACCATGTAGTCAGCATCTATCTTTCTCTTCCTTTTTTTTACAGTAATGTTCTTCAGTCCTTTCACGTTCAATTTTGATTTCTTCCTTTGCACCTATACCTTGACACTTTTTTTCTACTTTCTCGTTTGGAAAAATGATGCCTTTTTCTGTGGACCGAAGGTTTTCAGATAGAAAAATATTATCATTCCCTGTAACCTGTGTTCCATAACAAAGCAGTGTCCTTTTTAGTACGTATTCTCTTTACAGACATTAATCAATTTCTTTGTTGTGAACTTCTTCCTTTCTTTTTTTTTTTTGTCTCCTCCTAAACAATCCGGATCCTCAGATTGCTAATTTCTGTCCATTCAAGACCTGTTATTTTACCTTGGTGAATAATATGCAAGTTCCATCTGAGTTTTTTTTTTACTACTGAATTCACATCTTACAAACCACACATTCTTATGTATTTCTTCAGAAATCTACCCTGTTCTGTTTGCCAATGTAGCTCCCTCCTGATACATCCTCAGTATTGGAATTCAAGTTCCAGTATCCATTGAAATCTGATTACTACTTCTGTTTTAAGCTTCATAACAGCAGTTTTTGGTAGATTATAAATTCATGGTAGTGTAATCCTCTTCTGTTACCAATAACCCCTTACTACCACAAATCTACTATTATTAATTTCCTTTTCTATCACAATTTGTGCCCCTGTAGCAGTCAGTATTATTACTCTCCCTTTTCTTTTTCCCTAATATTCTGCTAAATGTCCATCCTGCAGTCCTTTCTTTGTCAAATTCACATGCTCGTGTCTATCCAAATGTGTCTCTTGCAACATTGCATTTTGCACAGTACATTTCTTAATGCAATTCAATACTCATTGTTTTGTCTATACTTGTAAAACATTTGCATTCTATGACAATATGGACAGAGTAGCCATTATGATAGAAAGCTGTTGCAACTGCCTATTATATTCTTGACAATTCTTTTGAATGTGTAGTTCCAGCAGTTGTCGTAAATGCACACACTAATGTTGCCAGGCTGTTCTTTTAAGTAGTTGCTTCTTCTCATCCCCATTTGAACCTGTCTCACATTTTTCAAAACTTTGAGTCAATGAAAACACTCAAAAACTAACATTTTCAGAACCCCTGTCCCCTTTAAACTTTGTACATACTCACAAAACTGTGAATATTTTCAACAAATGAAGTTTACCCTTCCATATAGCAATAGTTGCCCCATTTGATGGCTGCACTCATAGGTGTACTACCTAATCTAAAATGAAGTTGCCTGTGCCTCCATAGACAGCACAAGGAACAAGAAACTAAGGGTAATGCTGCTAAACGCCAGAAGTCTTAACCTCAAGATGCACGCACTGGAAGCTCTCCTCAGTATGGAGAACATCGATATCTGTGCAGTGACAGAAACCTGGTTCAAGGCTCCAGAGAGCACCCCAGCACTACCAGGTTATACCTCATATCATGCTTGTCGGCCCCAAAACCCAGACCGAACCACAAAAGGAGGGTGAGTTTCCATATTTATCAAGGATATCCACACCTCCAGGTTAGTGGCATTGCACGAAGTATCGGAGACCATCCATGTGCAACTGACAGTGGGCAAGACTGCTTTTCAGTTTATAGCATCCTACAGACCACCCTCTCAAAGTTAGGAATCCCACTCGGCTTTCCTGAAAACATTGGAGAACATGAAGATCTCTCCGAACACCATTATATTGGGCGACTTCAACTACCCAAACATAGACTGGGAGCATTACTCAAGCCCTAGCACCTTAGCCCAAAGGTTCCTGGAATTTATAAACTCAAATGCTATGGAACAACTAGTCACCACTCCCACAAGAGGGGAAAACATACTAGACCTGATCATTACCAACATGGGGACTCTATGCTCCATACCAGAAGTATATCCCTCATTAGTAAGAACAGACCATAAATTAATTTCACTGGATATCCACATCCCAACCCCACTCCCAGCCCAGAAAACCACAGTGAAAAACTTCTCAAAAGCGAACTTCACACTTCTCAAAACCGAAGTGGAATCCTTCAAGGCCCCAGGGCCAGTGGAAACTACGGCCCAAACTGCAGAATCCTATATAAACGCATTCTACGGACATCTCCAGGAATGCATGGATCATGCTACCCCAAACAAAATCAAGACCCAATCATCCAAAAGGCAGGCATCCAGTCTGGTGGACCCCAGCCATAAATAAACTGTACAACAGAAGGAGGAAGCTACTACATGATGGAGCAAAATCCCTAAAAGGGAAGGCATCTCTGATCAGTACTATCAAAAAATTATGATCCCTCATAAAATCCTCCAAGGCCAGCTTTGAGAGAAAAATTGCACAGGACACTAAAGACAATCATAAGGCTTTTTTCAGTTATGTTAGGAACCTGGGATGCAACTCCCAGACTTGTTCTGAGTTGATTCTAACAACAAAAAATACACTGAACCCACAGACATCGACAATATCCTGGCAGACAGGTTCAGTGCAAACTTCTCCACCCACCTCCCCCCCAAAAGAGCAAGTATCTATCCTGGCAGAGTGCAGCCTCCCAAACATCTCTGATGCTCAGGAGAAGGCTGCCCTCTCCAAAGCAAAAAACACTGCTTCCATGGGACCAGATGGTGTCCTGGGTTGCGTCCTACATGAACTCCAAGAAGAACTAATCCCACAAGTAAAACTGCTGTACAATCTCAGCCTCACTACAGGATATGTGCCCAAAGAATGGCGTACAGCAACAGTGGTCCCACTCCACAAAGGTGGCACCTCTACGGACCCTGGAAACTATCGCCCCATAAGCCTGACTAGCCTAGTCTGCAAGGCTATGGAGAGGATCATCATGGAACTCATAAACAAGGACATTGGGGACCTACAGACACTAGATCCTACCCAGTTTGGCTTCGTCAAGGGCAGATCCTGCCTTTTGAACCTGGTCGATTTCTTCGAAACAGTCACCAAGGCCATGGATGAAGGGAAGGTAGTCCACACAGCCTATCTGGACCTCGCAAAGGCATTTGACACAATACCCCACCCGGGCATCATAGATAAGCTATCCAGCCTAAATATAAACCCCTATGTCACAAGATGGGTCGCAAACTGGCTCAAAGACAGAACCCACAGAGTCAGAGTTGCTGGAGCCATGTCAGACTCGAAACCGGTCACAAGTTGCGCCCCACAAGGTTCTGTCCTGGGACCTCTCTTGTTCAGTATTTACTTTTCTGAGGTACAGGCCAACGTGGGAGGACTATGGCTCACCAAGTTCGCAGATGACTGCAAACTGGGCGCCATAATCGACTCTCCAGCTGACACAAACATCCTTCAAAAAGGTCTCGCAGAGACGGATAACTGGTGCCAGAGCCATGATCTAAAGCTAAATGCCAAAAAAGTGTATAGTCATACTTTTGGCAAAAACAATGTGCCCACAAATTACCACATAGGTGGTAACCCATTAAGTACAGAGAAAGTAATTAGGGATCTGGGGACCCAAGTTGATAGCAATCTCTCCTTTGACAACCACATTGCCAAAGTGGTTAGAAAGACCTTCTACATAGCCCACCTCATCATGAAATGATTCACATTTAGATCAAGAGAGGTAATCGTGCCCCTTTATTCATCCCTCATCAGGCCCATCATAGAATACAATGCCCCCTTTGGGATGTACCTTACCTGACACCTGCAGCATTTAGAAAGACCCCAAAAGTACCTCACCAGGAGGATCAAGGGACTCAAACAGATGCCATATGCTGCTCGGTTAAAAAAACTCCAGCTCTACTCAGTTGCATACCGCCTACTTCGAGGCGATCTATGCCTGACATATAAAGCTATGTCCAACCCAGAATTAATGGACATGCTCCACCTCAGTAAATCTAAATCCCTTAGAGCCACACGCTCGAGGGACTTGAACCTCAGCACAGAAATAAATAGAACATGCTGGAGGGACAGATTCATAACCCAGAGGCTCCCTTCGCTCTGGAATAGAATTCCAATTCATGATAGGCAGAGCACCTCACTGACTCTCTTCAAGAAGAATCTTGATGAGTGGATGGGGGATCGTAGGTTTGTCCCAGGGATTACTTCCGTGTCACTATTAGACAGAGGCACAGTAAACTAAACTTTAAAAAGGGCACAGTATACTCAAATCAAGGGGTGGCGTAAGCCAAACACAATCGGGCTAGGCTTATAAATGCCCCAGGGCAGATAGCCTAGTATGAATTTAAAGTACATATTACAGTGTCAGTTCCCAATTACATGGATTTTTTGTTCTTCTGCTATCTCTGTCCCTCCACAGTGTGAAAAGCAGCTTGGGAACTATCATAGTGCAAATAACTATTTGAGAACGTAGATTTCCTAAAAATTTCTGATTTGAATATTTTCTGTTCCTTGTCTTTCATCAGTCTAATATCCAAATATGAAATTTTTTCAAGGCCAATGGAGTGGGTAAGTCTCAAGAAACTTGTTGAGTTGTTCACATAATCTAAAAACTCAGGAATTATGTCAGAAGGACTGTCCAAAAAATAAAAATATTGTCTAAAAACCGCATGTAGCATTTGCAAAGTGAAAAGTAAGGTGAATTTATTAAAAATCTCTTTTTCCATTGGAGCATTTCCACATTTGCGTATAGACCCTCACATGCTGAACCCATCGACACACCTTCCAGTTGTAGGTAAAATTCTTTGTTGAATAGAATAAAATTATTATATAGCACAATCTCTCTCAGTTGTTTGGAAACATTAACTTTATTCTGAGCTGTTTTCTTCTCCACAAAATAGTCACAGAACCACTCAACTGAAATGTTAAGTTGTCAATCTCGCCTTCATTCTTGCTGGATGGGTTCGGAGCCGATCCTCGGCTTTAGCTCGAGAACTCCTTTTACCAGCTCGAGGCAACCCTATATCCCATGATGCAAGGCGGAACTACCTCAGATCTCGTTTGCCGCTTAGCGAAAGAGGTCTCCTTTGCCAGCTGAGGTAAGTTTTTTCTTGTAAAAGAAGAAAAAGTTTAGTTAGGGGTTTATTTTTTCCCTTAGTGTTAGTTTAGCCTGTACTTAGTTACAGCCCACCCTATTCCCTTCCTTTTAAACTTTTATAAATAGTTTTCTGTTTAAAATTTTTAGTCAGGCCTAGTTCCCCAAGTTATTCCCTTCCTGTGTGTCTGTGTAAGGGATTAATTGGTGTGTTTGTGGGGACTGTTTGTGTTTCCTTCTAGGATGTCAAAAGAAGGCAAGGTAAGAAGTGTGACCAGTGCTGTCACAAATTGTCTCTGACAGTCGGTCACACTTTTGCACCTGCAGGACTCCGCCATGCTTGTAGCCAGAGAGTCCTGCAGGAAAGGAGGAACAAATTAATCCTCCGAGGTTTACGTAAACCTGAAGGTTCTCCTGCTAAGTCAGGGGCAGGAAAACATCTTAAGCCACCGAAGGTTCAGGCTACAGTGTCCAAGCCTCCTCCGGTGGCTCCTCCCCGAACCGATATCGACTCCGGCTGGAGGTTAGAGTAGTGGGTTCGCCGGCTGGAGCCGACACTTTATCAGCATCGGAGATATCCTCGGCTCCATCTGGGGTTCAAGGGACTTCGGCTTTTCACGACCAAGAGATCCCGGTCCCCTTCTATACTAAGTATTCACTCGGCTCCGGGGTCTCCTCTTTTGTCGGAGCGGAGCCATCGGAGCCGGTCTTCGAGATCTTCCAGGCTGTCTGACCACGATTTGGAGAGGGTGGTAAGCAGGCTGTTGAAGTCTCAGGCACTGGCCCAAATGCTCCATAGCCCGTCTCAACAGACTTCGGCTATAGCCCGATTCTTGAGATTCCTCCTCCGATTCCACACCAGAGTTCGGGGACAGCGACTGTTTCGATGCGAGCCGATACATCCTTCGCTCCGATCTCCTCCTTGAGACCTTCCTTGGAGGGATCCGGTCGTCGGGTTTCCACTGTCGGCTCGGGGGCTAGTGGCATCGGACCCTTGTCGACATCGGCCTCGAGCCTTCTCTCCTTGGAGCCGACCATTCCCGGTGTGTTCGGGAGAGGAGCCTTTGAGGTGATGAGGAGTGTCCTGGCCTCTGAGCCTGGTCAACGGTCTATCCTCTAGCTCCTCCCTCATCAGTGCCTGCAGATGCCTCTTGCCAGCCTCTTGCTCTCAGGCCCAGGGATCCATCGCCCCAGGTTTCCCCACTGGGAATTTCCTCCTCTTCCGAGGTTTCTCCTGATCCTGCAGGGGAACCGGAAACACACAGACTCCCTGAGTCTTCTACATCTGATACCGACTTAGATGAGTCGGAGGGTTCCCCACGGTCCACCTCTGAGGATGTCTCCTTTTCAGACATCCTTGAGCTCCTCAAACAGATGGCCTCCATTGACCCCTCCGAGGATGAGTCGGTATACCTGGTGGCTTTTGCATCCCGACCCTCCTCCTCCTGGGTGTCTCCGCCTTCGACCCACTCATGCAGGTAGTGGCTCGGAGGCAGATTCTGTGGAACCTGTCCCCAGGAGGCCATCCAAGTTCATCACGGCCGCTTCGGATAAACAGTTCCTGTCCAAAGGTGACTCTGTGGATGCTAAGCTGGTGGCGGCGGCCTCTGAGAAGGAACTGGTGGAACCATCAGTGCCTGTCCATCCTCCTACTAAGGATTCTCGACCATGGACAGGTATGGAAGCGGATGTTTTCTTCAGCGACATTTGCTGCTGAATTACCTTTGTCACTTCACCAGGCTTCAACGAGATATTCTCAAGGAACTGGGAGAAGTTATCCAGGATCCTTCTGCTGCTGGGGCTCAGGAAAAGATTGCCTCACAGCTTGCTATCCTGAATTCCATATCTAACTCCTCTATGCGGCTCATATCTTATGCAGCTGATGGAGCGAGCAGGGCCGCAGGCACAGGGGTTGCTCTTAGACGCCAAGCCTGGATGCGGCTGTGTAATTTTCCGGACCCCTTTAAGGCGTCCTTCACCAACTTCGGCTTTGTTCGGGCCTCAGGTGAAGGATACTTTGACCAGATGTGAGCAGGACGGTAAAACTCTTTCTGCCGTTGGAGTCCAGTTTTCCACTCCTTCTAGACCATACTCAGAAGGGGAAGATGTGGTGCCCAAGGAGCTACACGGTCAGTTTACCCCAGAGGCAGAGGGAGAGGCAGGGGGTCCTCAGAACCAGGGCAACAGGGAGTCTCTTCCTGAGAAGCCCTTTCAGCATCCCTGAGGTGTTGCCCGACTCTCCACCCTTGGAGGCAGTCGGGAAGAATTTCGCTGTACCCAGTAGCCTGGCAATCCCTATCCCAAGAGAAGTGGGTACAGTCGATCATATCCGAGGGTTACAAAATTCCCTTCAAAGGTTTCCGTACCTCTACAATCCCTTCCAGACATCTCACCCGGTCAAAGGGATTTGGCAAGACAGGAAGTTTCAAAACTCCTGGAAAAAGAGCCATCCAGACAGTGCCGCAGACCAAGTAGGATCCGCTTCTACTCAAGATTCTTTTGGTCCCCAAAAGGACGGAGATTGGAGACCAATTTAGACCTAAGCAGACTAAACAAGTCTGTCAAAAGGCAAGATTCCGGATGGTCACGCTGCAATCCATTCTGCCCTTTCTGGGCAAGGACAACTGGATGTGCTCTATAGACCTTCAAGATGTATCACATAAAGATTCACACCAGAAGGTTTCTCCGCTTCGGCTGGGAGCCAGTCATTACCAATTCAGAGCACTGCCCTTTGGCCTCACTTCAGCCCCAGAGTGTTCACCAAATGCATGGCAGTGGTCACAGCTCACCTGAGACGCCGAGGATTCCAGGTCTTTCCTTATTTGGTCGACTGGCTCCTCTCCGCCACCTCCAAGCATCAGCTTCTTCGGTCCAGGGACTACACCCTACAGCTTTGCAAGAGACTAGGAATAAAAATCCTCTCTGCTGCCTTGCCAATCTATCACCTTTATAGGCAGAGTTAAATCAAAATGTTAGCCAGGCTAACAGATCAAAGGATTCTGGACATCCAGAAATTTGTTCAGCTTCTGTTACTAAGCAACAAGATCAAAGCCAGGTTTGTCTTGAAAGTTCAAGGCCTAATGGCTGCGGCCATTGTTCTTCTTCCACTGGCTCGCCTCCTGCAGTGGATGTTATTCACGCAGTGGTCGTACCACGATCTGCCCATGAGACACGAAATCTTGGTAACACAGTCGCAGGGCTCATCTACGATGGTGGATATCTTCCCTCTTCTTCATCAGGGCCGACCCTTTGTTCCTCCTCCAGTTGCCACAGTCACCATGGATGCCTCCCTGATCGGGTGGGGGCATTATCAGGGCAGGATGGTCCACGGGACGTGGCAACCCATAGAATACCACCTGCACATAAATGTCCTGGAGATGAGAGCAGTGCTAAGCCCTCGACGACTTTCTTCCCACGGGACTATTGCA
Organism: Protopterus annectens; assembly: GCF_019279795.1. Taxonomy (NCBI): domain Eukaryota; kingdom Metazoa; phylum Chordata; order Ceratodontiformes; family Protopteridae; genus Protopterus; species Protopterus annectens. The sequence goes on from NC_056743.1 coordinate 841,150,084, forward strand.
GTACAGACGGACAACATGTCCGTGGTCTGGTACATCAACAAACAGGGCGGAACCAGGTCCTATCCCTGAAGCTCTCAGACTTTGGCAATGGGCGATCTCTTCTCAACGGTTTCTGATAGCAACACACATCCCGCAGGTCCAACCTATTGGCGGACAGGCTAAGCAGATCTATTCTGATGCCTCACGAGTGGTCTCTCAATCAATCTGTAGTGGATCAGATTTTTCTGAAGTGGGGCACCGCTACCCTCAAAACAGCAAGTGCCCAGATTACTTCACACTTTTTCCCTTCCAGGCCAACCCTTGAGAGACTCTCTAACCCAGGATTGGCCTCGGGACTTCTTTATGCTTTTCCTCCCTTTCCATTGATTCCACAAGTCATTCAGAAAGCCACCGTTTTGAGAGCCAAATTGATCCTCATTGCTCCATATTGGCCTCGACAAATTTGGTTTCCGTCTCTACATCATCATCTTCTGGTGCAGCCCTGGCATCTGGACCCAGTTCCAGATCTTTTGATCCACCAGTCGGGTCAGCAGCACCGGGCCATTCATTCTCTCAACCTCACTGCTTGGTTGCTCCACTTCCTTCCCTAGCCAGGCTACCAATGATTTCTGACTCAGTCAGAGACATTTTAGTGTCTTCTTTAAAGTCGTCCGCTAGAACTATTTATGCTAGCAAGTGGCGACGTTTTTCGATTTGGGCAAACGCCAGAAATATTGATCCTTTACCGCTCCTGTACATTCTGTTTTGGATTTGAGGTTTTTCATTCAGGATCTTCGTCATCTACAGTCAAAGTACAACTGGCTGCTATTTCCAAGTATCATGTTGGCTTGCATGACAATAACATCATGTCTCATAGGTTATGCAAGGCCTTTAGTTTTCTCCTAAAACCGCCTGTGAAACATCCTCCTCCGCAATGGGATCTAAGCTTAATGTTGGCATCCCTAATTCTACCTCCGAAAACTATATTTTTGCTGGCTGTTACTTCTGCAAGAAGAGTTTCTGAGATTCAGGCCTTGTGTATTCGTTCTCCTTATCTGGTTTTTCATAAGGATAGGGTTTCGCTTAGAACTAACCCTTCCTTTCTTCCCAAGGTTGTGTATCTCAAACCAATATTAACCAATCTATTGATCTACCAGTTTTCTTTCCTAACTATTCTGACAGAGCTGAACAGAAGCTGCATTTTTTGGATGTTCATCGTCAGCTCAGGTACTACTTGCATAGGACTAAACAAATTAGAAAATCAGACCAATTGTTTGTCTCCTATGCAGAAAACAGGTTAGGTCTTCCAGTTTCTAAAGTGACCTTATCTAGATGGTTGACTTCCACCATTTCCTATGTGTACTCTCAAACAACTATCTTCTAAGCCAAAAGCACATTCGACCAGGAGTCTATCCACTTTGGTAACCTTTCAGGATAGACTTCCCATTGACACTATTTGTGCAGCAGCTACTTGACCTTTGTGTCTCATTACAAGTTGGATTTGGCCTCCAGAGATAGGGCCAGTTTTGGTTCCACAGTTCTCAAGAGTCTGTTCCATTGAGCCACCGGGATACAGGTGCTAGATTGACAACTTAACATTCCATGTTAGTTGTCTTCTCCTTCTTCTTTCTCCCTCCTTCCCCTGGCCTGGACAGATCTTGAGAGTTCCTATTAGATTGCTTCCTCTGGAGCATTGTTATGAGGACTTCTTTTAGGAACCATGGTTCCTAATTATGTTAGGATAGTCTTTAGCAGGGTCAGTTAGCTGCCAAATGAGATCTGAGGTAGTTCCGCCTTGCATCATGGGATATAGGGTTGCCTCGAGCTGGTAAAAGGAGTTCTCGAGCTAAAGAGAAGACAACTAACATGGAACGGTATGGTAGGTACATAACTTCTAATTTTATTTATTGTGTGCTTTACATGAGATTATGTTAATACTGTTTCCACATTTATCATATTGTATGTATTTTATATATATATATATATATATATATATATATATATATATATATATATTGATACTAGTTTTATTATTATATATGTTTTTACATTCACAGATTTGTGAAGGTTTTATGCTTTACTGTGAACTGAGAGTGCTGGTGGGTGCATTTTAACATTAATTAGAGGCATTGGTTTAGTTGCATCAGCTGTAATTCAGTATTTAAAGAGTTGTTTCATCCTTATTTCTTTGTCTGAAGAAGTCTCTGAATCAGCAGAGATGAAAGCGCTTATCTGATTGTGTTGTATCTTGCTTAATAAAAGTTTTCATTGTACTACAGCAGCTTGTGGAAAAAGAATGGAATTTTTTACATCATTGTGATCCACAGCTCTGTTTGTGCTCACTTTTCTTGCTAAGTATGAATTCAGTATGGTTGAGAGATATGCCCAGGGCCTTAACAAGCTTAGCCATGTAATACCTTTGTTTCCTTGTTGACCATGGTTAGATGGTCAATGCCCCTGTCTGTGAGGGACATAGTTGCCACTGCTGGGGTGAATTTGTGGTCTCCCATCCAGTTGTCAAGGTTGCACTTAAATATAGTCATTGAGGAGCTCTCCTTCACGTGTAGGAGGAGTTTATACCAGAGGAGTGGCAGTCTCTGGGAGATGTATCTCTCTCTCCAACATGTTCTGTTTATGTCACTGGCTAGGTTGATATCCCTAGAGTGAGTGACTCTTGTCCCATTTGATTTGCGGATCTGCAGCATTCCATTAGGGCAGGGTCAGAGATCGCTGTGTAAGCCAGGCACAGGTTGCTTGTTACCAGCCTGTAGGACACAGAGTACAGAGACAGGACCTTCAATCTTTCTGTGTAGGTCATGTTTTGGAGGCCCTCAATTTTCTTGGTTAGAAACTTCTATGGCCTTTCCAGTTGTTGCAGGTGTCTGGTGAGGTACATGCAAAAAGGAGCATTGTACTCAGTTGGTGGTCTAATGAGGGTCAAGTGTAGAGGAATTATAACATCCCTAGTCTTGGATGTAATGCCCTTGTTTAAAAGAGATGCAGCGTAGAAGGCCTTCCTTACCATCATGGAGACATGGTGATCATAGGTTCATAGGTGTGTACTAGGCCAATGGCCCTGGAGCCTTTAAAAGCCTAGCCCATAGAAGTGCCCTGGCATCATGTCGCCATTAGTTCCCAGTGCCTCTGTCAAGTAGAGCCACTGGAGTGATCCCCAGGATGAACTTTCTATTTCCCATCCACTCATCAAGATTTCTCTTGAAACGGGCCAGTAAGGTGCTCCGCTTGACATGTATGGGAAATCTATTCCAGAGCATGGGTAGTCTCTGGGTTATAAACCTGTCCCTCCAGCATGTTCTGTTGATTATGATAATGAGGTTGAGGTCCTTGGAGCATGTGGTGTGGAGGGAGTGGGATTTCTTTAGCTGTAACATTTCTAACAGGGCTGGGTCAGACATGGCTTTGTAAGTCAAGCAGAGATTACCTCTTAATAGATGATATGAGACGGAAAAGCTGGAGGTTTTTGACTGTGTCCCTGTAGGGCATGTGTTTAAGGCCTAGGATCCTCTTTGTGAGGTACTTTTCTGGCCTTTTCAGCTGTTGCAGATGTTTAGTGAAGTACATGCCAAATGGGACATTATACTTGATGATTGGTCTAATGAAGGAAGAGTAGAGAGAGACGATGACTTATTTCTTCCTGGATGCAAAACCTTTGGTAATGAGATGTGCCACATAGAAGGACTTTCTGACCACAGTGGCAATGTGGTGGTCGAAGGAAAGGTTGCTGTCAAGCTGTGTCCCCAGATCTCTTATAACGTCTTTAGTGTTCAGTGGACTACCATCAATGTGGTAATTAGTGGGAACTGAGTTTTTCCCAAAGGGAATGATGATGCATTTTTTGGCATTAAGCTTAAGGCCATGGTTTTGACACCAGTCATTGGTCTCAGTGAGGCTTTTCTGTAAGATGTGTACATCACTTGGGCATCAAAGGTTAAATTGCTGTCAACCTGTGTTCTCAGGTCTTTCACCACTGTGTTTGAACTTAGGAGGTGCTATCTATAATATAATTTGCAGGGGCCACTTCTTTGCCAAAGGGAATAATGATGCACTTTTTTTGCATTCAGTTTTAGACTGTGACTCTGGCACTAGTCATTAGTCTGTATTAGCCCCTTTTGTAATATGTTAACATCTTTAGGGGACTCTGTGATTACACCTAGTTTGCAGTCATCTATGAACTTGGTAAACCACAGGCCATCTACTTTCTCCGAGACATCTGAGAAGTAGATTCCAAATAATGGAGGGCCCAGCAATGTACAGACTTCTCCAGGCAGCTGCCTCCACTTGCAGACTTGATGTCTCTCACTGAAAGTGTTTGCTAATGGGAAAAAATGAATAACTTTACAGATGCAAGAGAGCTACCATCATTCAAGCATTTCATCATTTTGCCTTATTCTTATTTTTCATGTTTTTGCTTAAAAAAGTCTACAGCTTGAACAGCTCTTGTAAAATCAGGGGAAATTATTGTCTTAACTATAGTTTATCAATATACATTTACACCCCACCCCAGCAGCAGAAGATCATGATATTATTCTAACTTTAACTTGCTTATGACCGGCCTTTATCTTGTTACAGTACAAAGCCAGTACATTTTACAAGTAAAAAAGTAATTGTTTGCTTTAACATCTTTTACAGATACAGCAGTCACTGATAAGACTCCCCCACCTCACATTTATAATACCCTTGATGGCATACTGTGCAAAACAGCTTTACGATAGAAAATGCAGTCTATACCATGAAAATTTTATACAAATATTAATAAGAACAAAACTGTTTTACTTAGTTACTTCTTCAGTCTCTTCCATGTCATTCTAAACATTAATGGCATGAAATAGGGTATATCCTGTACGGTTCACACACAAGTTTAACAGAGTCAACAAAATTCCATTCTTTCTCGAACACCTTTTCTTGAAAAGTCATATTCCCCATTTCTATTCCTATATCCAGTGGGCTTGATGCTTTGTAGTCTTCCATTCATTCACTAATTTCAGTGTTGCTGGTCTTCATTTTGATCATCTCCATCTCCCAGCACCAGTCTCTGTTCACATCCAAGGAACTGCTGATATTTCTAGTCATCTCCTTTGTTTTTTCTGTCTTTCAAACATTTTCCTTCGGATCATGGAAAAATGGAAATGGCTTTACTTGCAAAGTCTCTGTACAGATTTTGTTGTCAGTTCTTTCTTGGGTAATGTAAGCCAGGGAATCTTGTTGGCTAGGCCTACGTAGGCCCTTGGGCCGATAGCCTAGTACCTACCTATGAACTTATAAGAAGGGTAAGAAACAGAGTCCTCTTCAGCTTGCTGGATTACTCTTTGCTGGATAAACCTTTTTTATTTCCTTCTTATCCTGTTCTGCATCACAAATTACCCTGATCCTCCAGGAAAATATTCTGAGGACTGCTGGACACAACAGCTTGAATTTCACACCTGCCTCTCAGGATTCCCTGATTGTTGGAATAAACCTGCTTCTCTTCTCCCTTGGGTACAGTGAATAGTAATTTTCCACAAACAGTCTATAATCTCTAATTTTTAATGCTTTGTCAAAGTTTTGTCAGGAGTCACTGTTTCTCCTGGTATGATTACATCGTTACTAATGTAGTGCCCTTTCAATTTACAAATCCTGCTGTAGCACACCACTTTAGCTGATTATTTATACTTTCATAAAATTCATACAGTCTCTTCATTCCAGTTTCTTTGGTAAAGCAGAAACTCTCATGCTTTCTCTGTTAGCCCCTCAATTATAAGCAGCTCTTCTTGAGAAGACTTGTACTCAGCCAGCCTTCTCTTAATTTCAGCCTCTAATATTTGCAGTTATATCTGTTCATCTGACCAGCTAGTTAAAGAGTACTTTATTTTGTTGCCTTTTATTATTTGAGTTAATATATTCCTCCCATGTTTCATTTATTTTAATTACATTTGAGTGCATTTGATTAATTTTCCACTAAATTATTGCAAGCATTTTCTTGTAGCAAAGATGAATCTTTTAAAAAAAAAAGACATCTTTATTAAATTATCATGTATGACTTAGGCAATCACACATTTATATAAATGAAAACAAACCATATTGACATATTTTTAGTTGCAAACATTATACATCACTTATAATCTGTCCAGTCATTGCCAGTCAAACATTACATAGCTCATTCAGTTCCTGCCTGCTTTTAAACCTCATTCCTCATCCAAAACATTATTCTCCATTTATTGTTCCCACAATTCCTATTACATAATTTGCTCCTACCCTTTTCTAAAGATCCCATTTCCAGTTGTTTTATCTCTGTCACTATAGTCGCTACTTCTAGTACAGTTGGTTTAGACTTTGATTTCCATTTTTCTAGTAATTGTTTTTTGGCAGCCACCTTAATTTGACTCAGCAAGGCCTTAATATGTCCAGGCAATTCTGATTCTGTATCATAGCTCAAAAAATAATTTCCTTAGTTGCACCAATTTGTTCACCCACCATTTCTGATAGAGTATTCTGAAGGGAATTTTAAAAATCTGACAATTTATTACACTGCCAAAAATATATTCCCAATTACCTCTTTCTTCCCCATCACACCTCCAACATTTGCTATCTACCTGAGGTAAAATTCTTTGGAATATAGTTGGGGTATAAAAATACCTATGTAAACCCTTCCAAATGAAGATCCTAAATCGTCTAGACTTTATTGCATATTTGGGAGACATACATATATTTCCCCATCGCTTCTTTGTGAATTGCTTATCCAGTCTGTCTTCCTAATAATTTCTAACATCTTCTGATTGATTCTTATAGTTATGCAATATTTTATAAGCTGTACTAATTATCCCTTTTTAACAGCAGCTTCTGTTCTAGATTTTACTAAAAAATCCACCAATGCTGGTCTTTTGCTTAGGATCCGCCTATTTCTTTCTGTTTGCTTATCTGATATCAGTCTTTGATAGGGAAGGCAATCTCTAGCCTGCAGTCCAATTAAATTCATTGCTTCTTCCCATTCTATTACCTTTCTATCTCTACATATTTGCTCCCTATATCTTTATTCCTTTGCCAGTTTTCTCCAGTAAATTCCACCCATTCTTGTCTATCTTGTGTGTCCCTAATCTCATTCATCCCTATCGGCAACATCTCCTTTCTCCATTCCTGTGTTGGCTTAGTTCTTAGAATACTTTCTGCTACTTTATGAATATAGTATAGTGTATGGTTATTGATATTCTCCTGAAAGATCTGCATCCAAAATACTAGTGTCTCCTTGTTTCTTGAGATTCTCTCCTGTTTCATCATCATCCCTTTCCACTTTGAATTATAGCTTTCTGTTTGTGCTGTGTATAGGAGCCCTAACTGTGTAGGCCCTTTCAAATCAGGTAGTCCCACATCACCTTGTTCTGTTGGAAAGATCAGCTTATCCCACTTGAGTCTTGCCATCTTCCCCTTCCAAATAAAATCCTTCAGCTGTTTGTTAATTGCTATCCACAGCTTCTCCTCTGATTGATAAAACTATGACTGACTTGTTTATAAAACTAAAGGGACTAAAAACATTTTGACTGCTTATATCTTGCTATCTGTATCCATAAAACAGAGCTTCCGGTTTCCCATTTTTTCTGTTATCTTTTGTTTAGTGTCTTCCCACATATTCATAGCTACCATAACATAATCTTTTTTAATCTGTACTCTAAATACTTAATTTATTGCTGAATAAGTTCATGTGTGGGTACATAGTTTACAGCTATTGTCGTTTTATATTCCTTAACTTTGTATCCAGAAAAAAACTTTAAACTGTGTCAAATTGTTCCACAACACTGAAATGTCCTTTTCTGGTTTTATCAGGTATAAAATAATACCATCTGCAGATAAAGCCAGCTTTTATTGACTACCATATCAGTTATATTCTTGAATTTCTGAGTCCCTTATTTTCTTTCCTATTGTTTCTGAATATAATGGAAGTAACAAAGGGGAAAGAGGACAGCCCTGCTGGTTCCTCTGCTCAAACAAAACTCATCTGAGAGTAACTCACCCACTTTAATTTTCACCACTGATCCCTCATATATCCTCCCAATCAGTTCTATAATTTTATCAGGGAATGCAAATGCTTCCATTGCCCTACTCATAAAACCCCAACTTACTCTGTCACATGCTTTCTCTGGGTCAAGACCCACCAACAACAGTGGTATTTTCTTACATTCTGAGTCCCTCTGGATCATCAGTGTTCTGTTAATGTTTTTAAATGTTTGCCTCCCCTCCACAAAACCACTTTGATCCGTATATATCAATTTTGGTATCAGCTTTGCCATTGTAGACAAAAACACTTTATAATCATGGTTTATAATTGAAATGGGCCTATAGGAAGCTGCATCTGATGAGTCTTTACCATCTTTAGGTATTACAGTCACTGCCATTTTCTTCCAGGTTGTTGGTACTTCTCTTTCTTTTAAAATACTGTTAAAACCTTTGAGATCTTTATCAGTTTCTTTCTTCCCTCCTAGCTTTCAAACTTCCACAGGACTACAATCTATTCATGGGGACTTTCCTATAGATTGGTAATAACTCCTGAGTAGTTTCCACTACACATTCCTTAAATTCCTCTCTTTTCAACAGATAGGTGGGAAAGCACCAGTGTCTCATTTTTATTTCATTATCCTGTGTTTTTATTTTAGTTATTATTGGCACATGATCTGAAAGAGTTATTGGGTGCATATCAAGACCTTCTATTAAATGTACATATTCCTGTGAAACGTAAATTCTGTCTAGCCTAGCCCAGTTTTTGTATCTTAGGGAATACTATGTAAATTCACTGCAAACTCCTAGTACTGAATTTGCATCTTCCATGCTAAATATTATAAATTTCTTCAAAAATCTACCCTCCTTTGTTATATGTTCCCTTCTGGGCCCTCCAGACACATCTTCACTATTGCAAATCTAATTCCAGTCCCCACCTATAAGTAATATTCCTTGCTGAAAGTTGATTATTTCTCCCAGAATATTCTTAAGCTCCATTATAGCAGTTTTAGATGGACTATAAATAAATACATGCCAGTATAATCGTCCTTCCTTGCCAGTAGCTCCTTAGTACTATTAATCTATCATTATCTTTTTTATCCTGTTCTATCACAATTGGAGCTTTTCTTGCAATTAATATACGTACTCCTGTTTTCGTTTGCCACAGGTATTCCACTGAATCAACATCCTGAAAAACACGTTTAGTTCCTTCTAAATGTGCCTCTTGTAGCCTAGTTATTTTCACTCTTCATTATTAATATAATTCACTACTCTTTCTTTTTGTATTTATCTGTGAGACCACTGACATTTAAAGACATTACAGAAAACGTCATTGTCTTAAAAGTTATTATTCTCACTTTTTATGTATAAAAGCTTTTGTGTTACATGCATACACTGTTTGGCAGGTTGATCTTTTGTACAGTTGTTTCTTGTCATTTCATTTGAGCCTATGTCACATCTTACAAAACGTTTTGTTTTATTAAAAGCCCTCAAACAAAAATAAGTAAATAATAAACACACCCCAATACCCCCCTAAAACCTATGTACATCTTCAAATATTGAAGATTTACCCTTCTAATGGGAACAAACACTCCAAACTGACATTCACACATATAGACTATCCATGCTAAGACACATGGTGCAGCCTGTGCTTCTACTCAGTGCTGTCTGGGTTTGTCTTATCTTTATAGCTCTCTCAGTCAGGAAAACATTTGAATGCTTTCAGAGAACATTGTCTCCTAGCCATTTGTCTTTATCAGATTGTCTCCTAAAGACATGAGAACCAGTTACAAAGTTCCTAAGCATAAACTTATTTACTCGAAAAAAGCCTTAATAATATTCAACATTTACTTGCATTCTCTTTAAACGTATTACTAGATCAAGCTAAGACCCTTACTCCAGTGATTCCCCTATGCAAAAATGATTTTTTTTCTTTTGTCATGCTCTTTAAACCAGATTTTTCTTTTTTTTTTCACATGGCAGTGCTGCAGTGCCCACATTTCTTCATTTCATAAAGTTGAACAAGGAGAAAGAGAGAAGAAGGGAGAAAGGAAACAAAAACAGGAGCACCTGTTTACATTAATATCCCCATAGCACTTAAAAGTGCCAATTAGAAAAAAAATTGTTTTACTTAGTCAACTTTCTCCCTCCTCTTCCCCTCTCCTAAGTATTTTTGTGAATATTAATGTCATGAAGTATGGCTTATGCTTTAGAACTCCCTACAGGTTTAACAAAGTCCAAAAAAGTCCATTATTTCCATATTTGCTTGTTCTTTCAAGTTTCACAAATATAATTGTTGGTATGTAATCCCACATTTGTCAATTTCCAAGTTACTGGTTTTATTCCTGTTCATTTCTGTCTCCCAGATCTTGTATCGGCTTAATTTCCAACATACTCCCGATTCATCTAGTCGACTCCTATGTTCTTTTCCTTCTTTCAAGCATTTTTGTGTAAACATTGGAAAAGGTTTCACTGGCACAGTTTCCCTGTGGTCTTTATTACCAGAAGAACAAGAAGCAGAATCTCATTCTGTTTCACAGCTCACTTTTTGTTGGACAGGTGTTTGTACTTCCTCCTTAGCAGGTTGTACTTCATCAAAAAATGATTTTGTCCTGCCAGGGAAAATATTTTAAAGATAGCTCGGTACAGCAGTTTGAATCTCACACCTGCTTCTCGACATTCCCTGAATAATGAAATAAATGTACTCCTCTTCTGCTTGATGTACAATGAGTAGTCATTGTCCACAAATACTCTACTGTCTACTACTTTTTTTAAATATTTTGTCCTTCTGCCACAGTTTTGTCAGAATCAACTCCTTCTGCTGTTAAGATTGCATCTTTGCTATAAATGGTCTAGGTTGCTTTTTCATAGCCAGGTTTGAAGCATACATGCAGTGTGCCCTTTCAGTAACAGTTTATGTTGTGGAATACCAGTTCAGTTGCTTATTAGTGTTTTCAGAAAAATAATACAGTCTATTCCTTCCAGCTTCTCTGCTACAGCAGAAAATCTCCGGTTTTCCCTATGTGCTGTGTCCTCTAATTCTGTTATTTTTTTAAATATATTTTCTTGTGCAGTCTCATATTCAGCTAGCCTTTTCTTCATTTCATCCTCTGAGTTTTGCAGTTTCACGACCTCATCTGAATAACTGTTTAAAGCTTCTTCCATTTTTTTCAGCCTTTTGTTTGAGTTGATGTACTCCATCAGTGTTTCATTTATTTTAATCTAGTATGTGTGCAGTTGTCTTATACTTTCCTCTGGGTTACTGGACATCATGTTTGCAGCTTGCACTACTTTTTGCTGAACAGCTGCATTTTTTTTCCCAGTCGGTGTTTATTCCTCATATTTTGTTGCTGATTTTCCTTCAGGTCCTCTCTTTTTCTTTTTCCTGACATCCAGGCAGTGCACTTACTATCCAGTTGCTGACATTGACCAGAAGTATAGGTCCACTGACATTCTCTGCTAAGTTTCTGTTTTCACACTAGGAGAGCTAGAATTAAACTGTTACTCAATGTGCAGCCATCTTGGAAGTCTCAACATGATACTTTCTATATTATCTTTAAATGAGAATGGTCTCACTGATGTATACAAAAAAGAAAGAATGGTGAACTATAAAAGAATTGAGCATGTGAATTTGATAAAGAATGGATTTCAGGATGACTATTCAGTGCAATATGTGGAACAGAGGAAAAGGAATACTTATATTAATTGCAATAGGAGCGCCAATAGTGATAGAAGAGGAAAAAAAGATAAGGGTAGATTTCTAGTACTAAGAGGCTACTGGCAAGGTAGGAGGATTACACTGACATATTTATATTCCACCTAAAACTGCTATAATGAAGCTTAAGAAAATTCTGGGAAAAATAATCAGCTTTCAGCAGGGAATATTACTTATAAGTGGTGACTGAAATTTGATTTGCAGCACTGAGGATGTGTCTGGGGGGGCCTAGTAGGGACAATGTAACAATAGATGGTAGATTTTTAAAGAAATTTATGAAAATATTTGGCATTGAAGGTGGGAATTCAGTAGTAGGAGTTTGGAGTGAATTTATGTATTATTCCCCAAGTAACAAAATCTGGGCTAGGCTAGACAGGAATTACATTTCATAGGAACGTGCATTTAATTGAAAGTTTAGATACACATCCAATAAATATTTCAAATCACACACCAATAATAACTAAAATAAATATGAGACACAGGTGCTTTACCACCTATCTGTTAAAAAGGGAGGAATTTAAGGAACAGGTAGTTGAAATTATTTGGGAGTTATTAGGGAAGATAGAAATGTTTTCTGAAAATGTAGCTAAGGGTAGGACAAAATTAAAGTGGAGTTTAAAATTGGGTGAGAGTAAAAGAAAGAGAGATATAGTTAAGAAGTAACAATAATTATTAAGAGGGACTGCAAAATAGGGGGAATCTCACAGAAGAAGACGAGGAGCAATTGCAGAATACTAAACAGAAAACAAGGGATTACCTTGATAATATGCATGAGTTTAGAAAGATTGCTGTTAAGCAACTGTTTTTTGATAATAGCTGCAGTGCACAAAATCTTTTAGCATGACTCGGGCACCAAGCTTAGAGAGTCTATAACAAGGAAGATAACCAGAGATCCTGTAGAGGTACTAGAAGTATTTTGGAAACTTTATGAAAATCTGTATAAAACAGAGAAATGTGGAAATCAAGAAAAGGTATAAATGGAAATGTTTATGGAAGAATTAAATATGCCAAGGTTAGAGGTAGATGAGACTCAATTAGTATCAGGATAGGAGATGAGATGAAAATATTGATGTATAACTAATCTAAAGGAAAGCCCCCAGGAATTGATGGTATTCCTGTGGAAGTTTGGAATCTAGGAGGGAAAAAACTGTTAATGATATGGGAGGTTTTGTTTAACAGTATTTGAAGAGGAAAAGTACCAAGATCCTGGAAGAAAAAGGTAGTTGTAATACCTAAAGATCCATCAGATCCAGCTTCATACAGGCCCATTTCAATATTAAACCATGATTATAAAGTCCCAAAGTCCAAAAACATACACGCTGTCCAACCGGCTATAAAATGCTGGGTTGTTTCAATCACAATGCAGACTTCACGAATAAACAACGAAACTCCTAGGTATAAGGCAAAGCTTTTAATGAACAAGAACACAGTGAGCGCTTTCGCCAATAGGCTTCATCAGACTAACGACAATTCACTTCTTTGCAAACATTTAAAAATTCTTACATAAAATTTGATTGGTTGCTCACTGCAACTTATAATTAGCATCATTATTTAAAGTGCACAGTGCATAAAAAAGCATCAATGCAATGGATTAATAATAAAATCTATATACTAAAATATACAATACTCATCACATGTCTAAAACAATAACATGTACCATGTGCATATCTAAAAATAAGATAACCCCCTAAAAACTATCTAACTTAGATACATATGCAATCAGAAGAAAAAACATTATTTAATGTATAAGGTCCATCATGGGCTAACACAAACCATTGTTATGATATTTATAAAGACAACAGGTCAAAAACCATCTAAAAAGGGGGCAGGTTACTAATTCCTACTTACAGGCTGTTATATCTTCCTGTGAATATGTACTAGAAACCCCACAGGAGACAAATAAAGTCATATGGAAGAAGCACTACCCTACTTAAAGTGAAACTAACCTAAAAGGAAACATAGACCAGGACAATGTAGGCAGAGTAGTGGATAAAGTGTTGTTATTCATATCTAACTACAAAGGACATCTATCATAAATGTCATGTTCTTAATATTGAAAGTATTCACAATCATCAAATTATACATATACAGTCATAAAAGTATGTAGGGCTATACCCAGCACATATAAAATGAACTTCATTATATCTAACCATACCAACCACTAAAATTGCAGTGCTTAAATCCATGAACTGTATATACAAGAAGTCTATTCAGTGGGATTTAAAAATCCTTCTATTCTTCAGGAATGGTTTGATTTGTACTTTATCGTTCAGTCCAGGTGGTACATCAGATCTAAGTCTGATGATCCACCTGGTTTCACATTCAAGGGTCCTATTGATGATATCTCCCCCTCTAATTCCTTGCTTCAAATACTGTATTACATAAAAGGAAAAAATATGATCACTCCCAGCTTCCTTGTGATGTCTAGATAAGGCATTAGTGTCAGAACCTATTCTAACTTGATAATTGTGTTCTCTAATTCGTTCCTTTAACATGCGGTTAGTTTTTCCAATATAGTAAGATGAACATGATTTGCACGTTGCCAAATAGACAACATGCCTAGTCTCACAGCTGGTATGGGTGTTAAAGAAGTATCTCCGCATTGTCTTCGGATGTATAAATTCTGTTTCTTTATTAATGCAACTGCATTGGTTACATTTACCACAGGGTAAAGTATTTATACTATCACTAATATTCATAGCCTTTATAGGTAAATATTTCGGCTTACACAATAATCTCTTTAAGTTGGGGAGGTTCCTATATGTCATTTTTGGTTTTGGACCCACTACCTTACCCACTTCACTATCCGAAAGGAGTATATCCCAATGTTTATATAGCATATTCACTAAATCAGCACTGTTCCTACTATAAGATATTGTTGCTTTGACAATATCATCAGGCTCTCTTACTACCTTCAAATCTTCCTGTTGTTCCATAAAATAGGGTCTAGCTCTATCAAATCTCATTGCTTCCACTCCTGTAATAGTGTCATTGATTTTTTCTTTATGATACCCTCTCTAAAACCTATTTGTCAATTCTGAAATTTCAAGTCTAAATTTCTCATCACTGGGATTAAGTGATGCTCTCATAAATTGTCCCCTAAGTACATTATTAAAGACATAACTTGGGTGCATGCTTTGCTTATGTAAAGATTGTTTCTATGGCAAGCCTTCCTATGAATAGAGGTATTCAACAACCCATTCACCATCCTAGTTATCTCCACATCGAGAAGCGAAATATTGGTCCTTGAAAAGTTAAGTGTAAATTTAAGGAAATAGGTGGATGTATCAAGAAAATGGACGAAACTCACGAGGGTTTCTTCATCACCTAGCCATACAAAAAAGAGGTCATCCACAAATCTACGATACATCCCCACATGTTTCTTGAATAATTCATTTGTACACAAAAATCTATCTTCCCAAGTAGCCATTACCAAGTTGGCGTCGCTATTGGCACAAGATGTGCCCATACCTTCCCCATCTCTCTGTAGGTACAAATCGGTGTCAAACATAAAAATATTATTCGTGAGAATAATTTCCAAGAATAAAGTAATGAGATCCACTTTAGTATTCGTGAATTGGGAGTGAATGCCTAAATAATCAGAAATGTATGACAAGCCTACTTCATTAGGGATTACTGTAAAAAGACTAACCACATCAAGAGTTACCAGCACAAATGGTTGGTCATCTCTTAAGTCTTTTGTAAAAGAATACAGATCTAGTAGGAACTGTTTACTGTCCTTAAGTATCCTTGTATTAGCATCCACCAATGGTCTTAAAAGGTTGTCCGTATATACTGAAAGGGGTTCCGTAACCCAGCCCTGACCCGCTACAATAGGTCTCATGGGTGGATCTGTTAAGGACTGATGTACTTTCGGAAGTCCCTGGACAATGGGTATAATTGGATTACTTACCTTGAAAAAATCATATAGCTCTTTAGTGATGTCAGAAGACATCAATAGATCATCAAGTGTATAGTAAATATTAAACACTTTGTCAGCTACCATATGTGTATCTATCTTCTGGTATGACTTATCATCATCCAATAGGTGTTTCATCCTTAAATTATAGTCAGAAATGTCCATAAGGACAATCGGACCACCTTTGTCCGCTGGTCTAATGGCCAGTGACCGATCATTCTTAAGATCATTTAGGGCTCTTCTTTGTTGATAATTAAGGTTAGATTTATGATTATTAACCCTAGTATGTTGGTAGTAATCATAGACCTCATTTTCCATGACATTGCTGAACACCTCTAGGGTGGGATGTAGCTGTGGAACATATGTACTGTTCGCTCTAAATTTCCTAAGTCCCACCTCTTGTCTATCCTTACCAAAATCCAATGTAAGCTGTACCTTCCGAGTAAATAACTTAGTATCAATAATTATGTCTACTAAGTCAGTCTTTTTAGTGGGGATAAAATTCAAGCCTTTATTTAGTACCTGTTCTTCATATTTAGTCAAAACTCTACTGGATAAATTCACAACTAATGTATGGATTTCTCCCACATTTTCTTTAGAGTGGGTCCTTGCTGTTCCTCCATGGAGCTCTTTCTCTTTTGTCTGCCCCTGCTCCCCGACCTTCTCCTTCCCAAAAAATTATCTTGTGCAATAGGGAAAGGAGTATGAGTTTTGCTGAAAGTAAGATTATTATTACTATAATCTTTAGGTCTAACCACCTGAACTTGGGTAGTATCAGTAATACTAATCTTATTTGCCTGCGGGTCTCCCACTATCTGTGGGGTCCTGGTGTCAGTGTTCTCTCCATTCAAAGGTGAATCGAGTCCTCTCCCTATCAAGGGACAGTTATCTTGTGCAGAAGTAAGCCCATCATTCCCTATATTCAATCCTGATATGCTTGGGAGTGTGGCTATATTAGTCGTCAAAACTCCTGGTGTGTGTTCTGAGTCATCTTGTATAGGTTCAACCACCTTTGATTCTCTGACTACCTTAGTCATAACATCATTTAACCTATTAAACCTATGGTCTTGTGTATTGCCATGCCCATAGCCACGCTGCTGGCGAGGGTTATTGTGATTTAAAACATCACTATAACTGTCTCGTGGCCACATAAAAACATGATTACTATTAAAATCGCGAGTATCCCTCGTGATTTTATGTTTCTTCTGGTCAAATAAGCGTTTTTCAAACAATGTGACATTATCTAAAATTTTCTCTAGTTTTAAAACATAAGCATTTTCATTATATTTAATCAAAAGCTTTCAAACAATTCATTAACCAAAAGTCTCAGTCTGTTTTCTTCTGGCATATGAAAGTCAATAAGTAACTTCATATAGTTGTAACTTAGCTCAAGATTGAGCTGTTGCCAGCGATATAATAACTCAGGGAACTGATTGCCTGACGTGGGCATTTTCAAAATCTGAAGCCCACGAGGCACTATTTTCCTGTCCAAACATGCTTCAAAGTAATGCCTCTGTACCTGTAGCTTTTTGAGTTTGTTAAATGCGGTTTCAAAATCTTGTAGATCTTTCAAGGCATTATAGTCCTGTGCTGTATTGTTAGCGTCCTTCGACCCTTCAATATTAGGTACTAATTCAAGAAGCTGGTTGTTTCCTCCGGTCACACAGGCTTGGAATCGGTCAGAAAACTTACTTGCCCTCGTCTGCGGAATGTATGGTAATTCGATATTTTCACTGCCATCGTTCGCCATCCTCCTCGGTTGCAGCTCCGACAATAAATATAAAGAGAAAATAGCAAAACCAATGCGGAACAGCAAACTGATAGAGGCAGGAACTAGCGTGTAAAAAATATAGTAAATCCCAAAGTCCAAAACATACGCTGTCAACCGGCTATAAAACGCTGGGTTGTTTCAATCACAATGCAGACGTCACGAATAAACAACGAAACTCCTAGGTATAAGGCAAAGCTTTTAATGAACAAGAACACAGTGAGCGCTTTCGCCAATAGGCTTCATCAGACTAACGACAATTCACTTCTTTGCAAACATTTAAAAATTCTTACATAAAATTTGATTGGTTGCTCACTGCAACTTATAATTAGCATCATTATTTAAAGTGCACAGTGCATAAAAAACACGAAGCATCAATGCAATGGATTAATAATAAAATCTATATACTAAAATATACAATACTCATCACATGTCTAAAACAATAACATGTACCATGTGCATATCTAAAAATAAGATAACCCCCTAAAAACTATCTAACTTAGATACATATGCAATCAGAAGAAAAAACATTATTTAATGTATAAGGTCCATCATGAGCTAACACAAACCATTGTTATGATATTTATAAAGACAACAGGTCAAAAACCATCTAAAAAGGGGGCAGGTTACTAATTCCTACTTACAGGCTGTTATATCATCCTGTGAATATGTACTAGAAACCCCACAGGAGACAAATAAAGTCATATACCGATACATATGGAAGAAGCACTACCCTACTTAAAGTGAAACTAACCTAAAAGGAAACATAGACCAGGACAATGTAGGCAGAGTAGTGGATAAAGTGTTGTTATTCATATCTAACTACAAAGGACATCTATCATAAATGTCATGTTCTTAATATTGAAAGTATTCACAATCATCAAATTATACATATACAGTCATAAAAGTATGTAGGGCTATACCCAGCACATATAAAATGAACTTCATTATATCTAACCATACCAACCACTAAAATTGCAGTGCTTAAATCCATGAACTGTATATACAAGAAGTCTATTCAGTGGGATTTAAAAATCCTTCTATTCTGTATATTCTGTATATGTATAATTTGATGATTGTGAATACTTTCAATATTAAGAACATGACATTTATGATAGATGTCCTTTGTAGTTTGATATGAATAACAACACTTTATCCACTACTCTGCCTACATTGTCCTGGTCTTGTTTCCTTTTAGGTTAGTTTCACTTTAAGTAGGGTAGTGCTTCTTCCATATGTATCGGTATATGACTTTATTTGTCTCCTGTCGGGTTTCTAGTACATATTCACAGGATGATATAACAGCCTGTAAGTAGGAATTAGTAACCTGCCCCCTTTTTAGATGGTTTTTGACCTGTTGTCTTTATAAATATCATAACAATGGTTTGTGTTAGCCCATGATGGACCTTATACATTAAATAATGTTTTTTCTTCTGATTGCATATGTATCTAAGTTAGATAGTTTTTAGGGGGTTATCTTATTTTTAGATATGCACATGGTACATGTTATTGTTTTAGACATGTGATGAGTATTGTATATTTTAGTATATAGATTTTATTATTAATCCATTGCATTGATGCTTCGTGTTTTTTATGCACTGTGCACTTTAAATAATGATGCTAATTATAAGTTGCAGTGAGCAACCAATCAAATTTTATGTAAGAATTTTTAAATGTTTGCAAAGAAGTGAATTGTTGTTAGTCTGATGAAGCCTATTGGCGAAAGCGCTCACTGTGTTCTTGTTCATTAAAAGCTTTGCCTTATACCTAGGAGTTTCGTTGTTTATTCGTGAAGTCTGCATTGTGATTGAAACAACCCAGCGTTTTATAGCCGGTTGGACAGCGTGTATGTTTTTGGACTTTGGGATTTACTATATTTTTTACACGCTAGTTCCTGCCTCTATCAGTTTGCTGTTCCGCATTGGTTTTGCTATTTTCTCTTTATATTTATTGTCGGAGCTGCAACCGAGGAGGATGGCGAACGTAGTGAAAATATCGAATTACCATACATTCCGCCCGTTGTGACGAGGGCAAGTAAGTTTTCTGACCGATTCCAAGCCTGTGTGACCGGAGGAAACAACCAGCTTCTTGAATTAGTACCTAATATTGAAGGGTCGAAGGACGCTAACAATACAGCACAGGACTATAATGCCTTGAAAGATCTACAAGATTTTGAAACCGCATTTAACAAACTCAAAAAGCTACAGGTACAGAGGCATTACTTTGAAGCATGTTTGGACAGGAAAATAGTGCCTCGTGGGCTTCGTATTTTGAAAATGCCCACGTCAGGCAATCAGTTCCCTGAGTTATTATATCGCTGGCAACAGCTCAATCTTGAGCTAAGTTACAACTATATGAAGTTACTTATTGACTTTCATATGCCAGAAGAAAACAGACTGAGACTTTTGGTTAATGAATTGTTTGAAAGCTTTTTGATTAAATATAATGAAAATGCTTATGTTTTAAAATTAGAGAACATTTTAGATGATGTTACATTGTTTGAAAAACGTTTGTTTGATCAGAAGAAACATAAAATCACGAGGGACACTCGTGATTTTAATAGTAATCATGTTTTTATGTGGCCACGAGACAGTTATAGTGATGTTTTAAATCACAATAACCCTCGCTTTCAGCAGCGTGGCTATGGGCATGGCAATACACAAGACCATAGGTTTAATAGGTTAAATGATGTTATGACTAAGGTAGTCAGAGAATCAAAGGTGGTTGAACCTATACAAGATGACTCAGAACACACACCAGGAGTTTTGACGACTAATATAGCCACACTCCCAAGCATATCAGGATTGAATATAGGGAATGATGGGCTTACTTCTGCACAAGATAACTGTCCCTTGATAGGGAGAGGACTCGATTCACCTTTGAATGGAGAGAACACTGACACCAGGACCCCACAGATAGTGGGAGACCAGAGGCAAATAAGATTAGTATTACTGATACTACCCAAGTTCAGGTGGTTAGACCTAAAGATTATAGTAATAATAATCTTACTTTCAGCAAAACTCATACTCCTTTCCCTATTGCACAAGATAATTTTTTGGGAAGGAGAAGGTCGGGGAGCAGGGGCAGACAAAAGAGAAAGAGCTCCATGGAGGAACAGCAAGGACCCACTCTAAAGAAAATGTGGGAGAAATCCATACATTAGTTGTGAATTTATCCAGTAGAGTTTTGACTAAATATGAAGAACAGGTACTAAATAAAGGCTTGAATTTTATCCCCACTAAAAAGACTGACTTAGTAGACATAATTATTGATACTAAGTTATTTACTCGGAAGGTACAGCTTACATTGGATTTTGGTAAGGATAGACAAGAGGTGGGACTTAGGAAATTTAGAGCGAACAGTACATATGTTCCACAGCTACATCCCACCCTAGAGGTGTTCAGCAATGTCATGGAAAATGAGGTCTATGATTACTACCAACATACTAGGGTTAATAATCATAAATCTAACCTTAATTATCAACAAAGAAGAGCCCTAAATGATCTTAAGAATGATCGGTCACTGGCCATTAGACCAGCAGACAAAGGTGGTCCGATTGTCCTTATGGACATTTCTGACTATAATTTAAGGATGAAACGCCTATTGGATGATGATAAGTCATACCAGAAGATAGATACACATATGGTAGCTGACAAAGTGTTTAATATTTACTATACACTTGATGATCTATTGATGTCTTCTGACATCACTAAAGAGCTATATGATTTTTTCAAGGTTAGTAATCCAATTATACCCATTGTCCAGGGACTTCCGAAAGTACATAAGTCCTTAACAGATCCACCCATGAGACCTATTGTAGCGGGTCAGGGCTGGGTTACGGAACCCCTTTCAGTATATACGGACAACCTTTTAAGACCATTGGTGGATGCTAATACAAGGATAGCAGGACAGTAAACAGTTCCTACTAGATCTGTATTCTTTTACAAAAGACTTAAGAGATGACCAACCATTTGTGCTGGTAACTCTTGATGTGGTTAGTCTTTTTACAGTAATCCCTAATGAAGTAGGCTTGTCATACATTTCTGATTATATAGGCATTCACTCCCAATTCACGAATACTAAAGTGGATCTCATTACTTTATTCTTGGAAATTATTCTCACGAATAATATTTTTATGTTTGACACCGATTTGTACCTACAGAGAGATGGCGTAGCTATGGGCACATCTTGTGCCAATAGCTACGCCAACTTGGTAATGGCTACTTGGGAAGATAGATTTTTGTGTACAAATGAATTATTCAAGAAACATGTGGGGATGTATCGTAGATTTGTGGATGACCTCTTTTTTGTATGGCTAGGTGATGAAGAAACCCTCGTGAGTTTCGTCCATTTTCTTGATACATCCACCTATTTCCTTAAATTTACACTTAACTTTTCAAGGACCAATATTTCGTTTCTCGATGTGGAGATAACTAGGATGGTGAATGGGTTGTTGAATACCTCTATTCATAGGAAGGCTTGCCATAGAAACAATCTTTTACATAAGCAAAGCATGCACCCAAGTTATGTCTTTAATAATGTACTTAGGGGACAATTTATGAGAGCATCACGCCTTAATCCCAGTGATGAGAAATTTAGACTTGAAATTTCAGAATTGACAAATAGGTTTTTAGAGAGGGGGTATGATAAAGAAAAAATCAATGACACTATTACAGGAGTGGAAGCAATGAGATTTGATAGAGCTAGACCCTATTTTATGGAACAACAGGAAGATTTGAAGGTAGTAAGAGAGCCTGATGATATTGTCAAAGCAACAATATCTTATAGTAGGAACAGTGCTGATTTAGTGAATATGCTATATAAACATTGGGATATACTCCTTTCGGATAGTGAAGTGGGTAAGGTAGTGGGTCCAAAACCAAAAATGACATATAGGAACCTCCCCAACTTAAAGAGATTATTGTGTAAGCCGAAATATTTACCTATAAAGGCTATGAATATTAGTGATAGTATAAATACTTTACCCTGTGGTAAATGTAACCAATGCAGTTGCATTAATAAAGAAACAGAATTTATACATCCGAAGACAATGCGGAGATACTTCTTTAACACCCATACCAGCTGTGAGACTAGGCATGTTGTCTATTTGGCAACGTGCAAATCATGTTCATCTTACTATATTGGAAAAACTAACCGCATGTTAAAGGAACGAATTAGAGAACACAATTATCAAGTTAGAATAGGTTCTGACACTAATGCCTTATCTAGACATCACAAGGAAGCTGGGAGTGATCATATTTTTTCCTTTTATGTAATACAGTATTTGAAGCAAGGAATTAGAGGGGGAGATATCATCAATAGGACCCTTGAATGTGAAACCAGGTGGATCATCAGACTTAGATCTGATGTACCACCTGGACTGAACGATAAAGTACAAATCAAACCATTCCTGAAGAATAGAAGGATTTTTAAATCCCACTGAATAGACTTCTTGTATATACAGTTCATGGATTTAAGCACTGCAATTTTAGTGGTTGGTATGGTTAGATATAATGAAGTTCATTTTATATGTGCTGGGTATAGCCCTACATACTTTTATGACTGTATATGTATAATTTGATGATTGTGAATACTTTCAATATTAAGAACATGACATTTATGATAGATGTCCTTTGTAGTTAGATATGAATAACAACACTTTATCCACTACTCTGCCTACATTGTCCTGGTCTATGTTTCCTTTTAGGTTAGTTTCACTTTAAGTAGGGTAGTGCTTCTTCCATATGTATCGGTATATGACTTTGTCTCCTGTGGGGTTTCTAGTACATATTCACAGGATGATATAACAGCCTGTAAGTAGGAATTAGTAACCTGCCCCCTTTTTAGATGGTTTTTGACCTGTTGTCTTTATAAATATCATAACAATGGTTTGTGTTAGCCCATGATGGACCTTATACATTAAATAATGTTTTTTCTTCTGATTGCATATGTATCTAAGTTAGATAGTTTTTAGGGGGTTATCTTATTTTTAGATATGCACATGGTACATGTTATTGTTTTAGACATGTGATGAGTATTGTATATTTTAGTATATAGATTTTATTATTAATCCATTGCATTGATGCTTCGTGTTTTTTATGCACTGTGCACTTTAAATAATGATGCTAATTATAAGTTGCAGTGAGCAACCAATCAAATTTTATGTAAGAATTTTTAAATGTTTGCAAAGAAGTGAATTGTCGTTAGTCTGATGAAGCCTATTGGCGAAAGCGCTCACTGTTTTCTTGTTCATTAAAAGCTTTGCTTTATACCTAGGAGTTCCGTTGTTTATTCGTGAAGTCTGCATTGTGATTGAAACAACCCAGCATTTTATAGCCGGTTGGACAGCGTGTATGTTTTTGGACTTTGGGATTTACTATATTTTTTACACGCTAGTTCCTGCCTCTATCAGTTTGCTGTTCCGCATTGGTTTTGCCATGATTATAAAGTGTTTATGTCTATAATGGCAAAAAGAATGGCAAAAGTGATGCCACAATTGTAGATATGGCTCAGTGTGGTTTTGTGGAGTGGAGGCAAAGATTTGACAACATTAACAGAACACTGATGATCTAAAGGAAAGCAGAATGTAAGAAAATACCATTGCTGTCAGTGGGTCTTGATGCAGAAAAAGCATTTGACAGAGTAAGCTGGGACTTCATGACGCTGGCAATAGAAGCATTTCCATTCCCTTATAAAATGATAAGGTTGATTAGGAGGATATATGAGGGATTAAAGGTGAAAATTAAAGTGGGTGGGTTCCTCTATGATAATTTCTGCTTGAGCAGAGTAATCAGGCAGAGGTGTTGTCTTTCCCCTTTATTATTTGGATTGATTGTACCTAGAGGGCTTCGTGTCCTCAATATGCCCAGCCAGGGTTCTCAGTATCCGGAATTGTTAGCCCGCTGACAAAGATTGAATTTAGAGGTGAGTGCCAGCTATATGCGACTACTTATCGATTTTTTTGAGCCAGAGGAGGCTAGACTAAAGCAGTCATTACGCCTTAAGCAGGATGAACTGTTTCAGAAATTTCAGCACAATATTTTGACTCCATTGTTTGAAAGACTTCTAAACAGCGTTGCTGTTTTTGAGCGTAAATTAATAGAGCAGAAGAGAACCAAACTTGCTAGAGACTTATCTGACTTTCGGGCAGGCCACGTCTTTATGTGACCACGCACAAATTATACACCTGTTGGTTATTCTCATAATAATGCTGCTTTGTGTTCTGATGTTAATGGAGCTATGTTAACAAATGAGACTAATACTGTTAATGTTTCATTTGATATTAATGCTGTTTCTCGACAGGATAGGGTACCCTTGCCTTCCGGCAACTCGGGTAAGGATACTGTTGCACCTGTAAGGAGGAAGGACAGCACTAATTTAATTGATCCTGAGTCTTTTGTCGTTCCTGGTACCCCTTGTACAGTTGGTGTAACAGGTAGTAGATCTAGTAGTAGTATCACGTCCACCAATGTTAAGGTTGGACATAGTTTTGAAGCAGTTTTACATGATTCTGCTTCAATGACTAAGAAGAGCATTGATTGTTCTCTTAGGCCCAAGGATAAAAATAAATCTGTTATTCAGGACAGTATGGTTGATGTTGCCCTGACAGAGGCTGGTAGTGAGCTTCCTTTTCCATTGCCTGCCCGGTTAGACAGAGCAGGGGGGCGAGGGAGGTCAGCCAGCAGGGGTCGACACAAGAGGAAATTATCAGGGGAACATTTTCCCAACCAGACTTTGAAGAAGATGTTGTGGGGGAAGAACAAGAGTCATTGATTTTTAACATTTCCAGCCATTGTCTGACCCCCTATTAAACTAATGTTTTGACAAAAAGGCTCAGTTTTATACCAAGTTGCAGCAGCAACATCGTTGATACTATTTTAGATTTAAAGACTTTCTGTAGAGATGTGATGCTGCGGTTAATCTATGGTGGACCCACCGCTGGTGGGAATGATGGAGATAGTCCACAGGTCCACCTTAGGAAGTTGAGTACTTTTGTACCAATCAATCATCCCCTTGTAGAAGCGTATTTTAAATTAACTGAAGAGGATATATTACAATTCTATGTTAATAGGCAATGTTATAAGAGGGCCTTTAAACATAATCTCCGTTACATGGAGAGACAAGCCTTGAATCAACTTCAGAATAATAGCTCTCTTATTATTAGACCTGCTGATAAGGGGGGGTTTGATTGTTATAATGGATAGTATTTTTTATTATCAAGCTATGTATAACATGCTCGATGATACACATTTTTATAATAGGATTACTGTTTCAGATGTGCACAGGATTATTTCTTCTGTGGATTATGACATCAGAGATCTCCATGCAGCTGGTCTCCTTACTGATGAGCTGTTCTCATTTATGGATGTTACCAACCCCCTGATTCTGGTCATACAGGGGTTGCCGAAGGTTCACAAACAACCTAGGAACCCACCCATGAGGCCTATTGTTGCTGTCGTATGTAGAGAAATTTCTGCAACCGGTTATCCTTTTAAATCCAACTGTGCTGAAGGATTCTAAACAGGATTATAAAGTGTTTATGTCTATAATGGCAAAAAGAATGGCAAAAGTGATGCCAAAATTGTAGATATGGCTCAGTGTGGTTTTGTGGAGTGGAGGCAAAGATTTGACAACATTAACAGAACACTGATGATCTAAAGAAAAGCAGAAAGTAAGAACATACCATTGCCGTCAGTGGGTCTTGATGCAGAAAAAGCATTTGACAGAGTAAGCTGGGACTTCATGATGCTGGCAATAGAAGCATTTCCATTCCCTTATAAAATGATAAGGTTGATTAGGAGGATATATGAGGGATTAAAGGTGAAAATTAAAGTGGGTGGGTTCCTCTGTGATAATTTCTGCTTGAGCAGAGGAATCAGGCAGAGGTGTTGTCTTTCCCCTTTGTTATTTGGATTATATTTAGGACCATTGGCAGTTGAAGGATATAATTGGTATGGTAGTCAGGAAAAGCTGACTGTATTTGCAGATGATATTATTTTATACCCTATAAAACCAGAAAAGGACATTACTGAGTTGTGGAACATTTTAAGACAGTTTCATATTTTTTCAGAATTCAAAATTAATGAACCTGAAACAAAGACATCATCATCATCATCATCATCATCTTTCGGCTGTTCCCGTTAGGGGTCGCCACAGCGGATCATCTGTTTCCATTTCTTCCTGTCCTCTGCATCATCCTATATCACACCATCCGCCTGCTTGCCCTCTCTCACCACATCCATAAACCTTATCTTAGGCCTTCCTCTTTTCCTCTTACCTGGCAGCTCCATCCTTAGCATCCTTTTCCCACTATACCCAGCATCTCTCCTCAGCACATGTCCAAACCAACGCAATCTCGCCTCTCTTGCTTTGTCTCCAAACTGTCCAACCTGAGCTGACCCTCTAATATACTGATTCCTAATCCTGTCCATCCTAGTCACACCCAGTGCAAATCTTAACATCTTTAACTCTGCCACATCCAGCTCTGACTCCTGTCTTTTCGTCAATGCTACTGTCTCCAACCCATATAACATAGCTGGTCTCACTACCCTCTTGTAGACCTTCCCTTTCACTCTTACTGGTACCTGTCTGTCACAAATCACTCCTGACACTCTTCTCCACCCATTCCACCCTGCCTATACTCTCTTCTTCACCTCTCTTCCACACTCACCATTACTCTGAACTGTTGATCCCAAGTACTTAAACTCATCCACCTTTACCAACTCTACTCCCTGCATCCTCACCATAACTCTACCCTCCCTCTCATTTACACACATATATTCTGTTTTAGCCCTGCTGACCTTCATTCCTCTCCTCTCTAAAGCATATCTCCACCTCTCCAGGGTCTCCTCAACCTGATCCCTACTCTCACTACATATCACAATGTCATCTGCAAACATCATAGTCCACGGGGCCTCCTATCTAATCTCATCTGTCAACCTGTCCATCACCACTGCAAATAAGAAAGGACTCAGAGCTGATCCTTGATGTAATCCCACCTCCACCTTAAATGTATCTGTCACTCCCACCGCAGTCCTCACCAATGTCACACTACCCTTGTACATATCCTGTACCACTCTTACATACTTCTCTGCCACTCCCGACTTCCTCATACAATACCACAACTCCTCTCTAGGCACCCTGTCATATGCTTTCTCTAAGTCCACAAAGACGCAATGCAACTCCTTCTGACCTTCTCTGTATTTCTCCAACAACACTCTCAGAGCAAATAATGAACCTGAAACAAAGGCAATAGTGGTAAATTATGTACCCACACACAATTTAGTTCAGCAATATCCATATTTATGGGGACGTGATAAAATTAAGTTTTTAGGAGTATGGATTAAAATTGTTTCTGGTGTTTTAGCCAAGAGTATGTGGGAAGAGATTAAACAAAAGGTAGTACAAAAACTGAGAAATTGGAAGCTCTTTTATATGGATATAGATAGTAAGATATAAGCAGTTAAAATGTTTTAGTCCCTTTAGTCTTATATACACGTTAGGCATATTTTTATCAACCAGAGGAGAAGTTGTGGATAGCAATTAATAAAGAGCTGAATGATTGTATCTGGGAGGGATTGGTATGAGTCAAGTGGAATAAGCTGATTCTTCCAGTAAGCAGATTGAGATTGTCCAATTTGAAGGGGTATTTCAGAGCTACACAGGTAAGGCTCCTATACATAACACAAGTAGAAACGTATAATTCAGACTGGAAAGGGTTGATGATAAAACAGGGGGAAAGCTTAAGAAACAAGTAGAGACTGGGATTTTGGGTGCAGAATAACAATAACCATACAGAATATTATATTCATAAAGTAGCAGAAAGTATTCTAAGAACTAAGCCACCACAGGAATGGAGAAAGGAGATTCTGCCAATAGGGATGACCACAACTAGGGATACAGACATTAGGCAAGATGAAGCTGGAATTTATTGGAGAAAACTGGCAAAGGAACCAAGGTTTTGGGAGTAAACAACTAGAGAGGGAATAGTAATAGAATAGGAAGATGTCAAAAATTTATTTGGACTGCAGGTTAGATATTCCCTTCCATATCAAGGATTGATATCAGAGTATAGGCAAAAAGAAATATATAGTGGAGTCCTAAATAAAAGACCAACACTGATAAGAGTTTTTAGTAGAATATTGAACAGAAGCTACTGTTAAAAAAGGAATAATTAATAGAGCATATAAAGTATTGTATGAGAACTATCAGATTCAATCAGAGGAGATTCAAAAGGATTGGGAATAGAGATTGGATAAGCAAGTCACAGAGAAACAGATGGGGGATATGTTTGCCTCCCAAATGTGCAACAAAATCTAGAAGATTTAGGATTTTTACTTGAAAATGTTTACATAGATATTTCTTTTATCCTAAGTATACTCCAAAGAATTTTTCCTCAGGTAGACCGCAAATGCTGGTGGTGCGATGGGGATGAAAGAGGTAACTGGGAACATACTTTGTGGGAGTGTAATGAGTTGGCAGACTTTAAAGATTCCCTGCAGACTGCTGTGTCAGAGATATTGGATGAGCAAATTGGTATAACTAGGGAAATGATTTTTTGAGCTGTGATATAGAATCGGAATTGCCTAGACATAGTAAGGCCTTGCTGAGTCTAATTATGGTGGCTGCCAAAAAAATCAGTTACCAGAAAATGGAAATTAACATCTAAACCAACTGTACCAGAAGTTGTTTATATAGTAACAGAGATAAAACAACTAGAATTAGGACCTTTAGAAAAGAAGAGGAGCAAATTACATAGGAAAAAAATGGGAACTGTGGGAATTATACATACAGGGGAGGAATGAGGTTTAAAAGAAGGCAAGATTTGAATGAGCTATGTAATGCTTGACTGATAATGATTGGGTAGATTATAAGTAATGTATAATGTTTGCAACTAAAATGATATCGGTACAGTCTGTGATGTAAAATACTTGCAACTGGAACTGTATCAGTATGGTTTGTTTTAGTTTATATCTTTTTTAAATTTTTCCAAATCTTTTGGGTTTCTAATACCATGATGGGAATGGACCCCATTCCTAAGTCAAAGTATGATTAAAGTTCATGAAATTAGTATTGTTTACCCATTTTTTTGTTTCATGAAGTTACCTGTATACATATCTAAA